>NW_022703742.1:15455-24823 GCF_011630105.1 Anneissia japonica | reverse complement strand
CTTTAGCTCTAATATCGGAGTTGGTTCGAACGGCTCACTCGCCAATGGTTCCGGTGGTGGAACAAGTCTTCTCGGATAAGGACTTTAAACCGTAGTCCCAGTGTACGCATTTGGCTCGTGTGCACTTTAAAGAACCCGGTACATCATTCGAGAAGAGTAGGGGGTTACCCCGGTGTACTGGTCCATTAAGTCCCCTGTTGTTAAATGGATATGCCACGTAGGACAGTGATTAAGTTCACTTATTGGCATATCCTTGGCCCTCGTGCCTAAAGAAATTAAATTAAATGAAACTCCGATCGCATCATCTCCATGTGCCTTACTTCAAAGCAAGCATCATGTTACTTTCGTCAGCATTTACGCCCCGACCGTTCAAGCTGACGCTAAGGGTAAGTTTTACACTGATCTGATTAGCCTCGTACAGAACACCCCCCACAGATGGCAAGGTCAACCCTCAAAACACTGAAAGGGAGAAGTTTCAGGTTGGCAACTTCCAGTCAGTTGCAATGAAAGCTGACATCCAAGTGAAACTTCAATCAAAGCTTTAGGATGCAAGTTACACTGCAAACTCCTGTCCAGAATTGTTTTGTAAAACCTGAAAACTGATATACGCCAGACCTTAGAAGAAGTCCAAGGGTTCTCTCCAAGAAAAAATTCACATTACCTACAGCAAATTTTTGGTGTAAACTACGAGAAATAAAAAACAATTGGTGGATAAACCTCGAAGCGAAGACTCAGCTGTATGCAGATACTAGTAGCTACAAGGAGTTTTACAAAACACTGAAGGCAGTGGGCCTACGCATCTCTTCATACCAGATTCATCTCTTCATACCAGACTCAAAGTCTTTGTATAGTGCTGACGGCTTCTTGCCTATGAGTTTACACCTACCTCGGCCTCACATGTTTAGTGTCAGTTCCTCAAATAAAAAATACTCAAATGAGAGTTTGGATTAAGGAACATTTTTTTATCCATCTGTATCTGTCACATTTAGTTTAGTTTGTGGTGCTACACTTTAGCTTGTGGCAGCGGTGGTGTAATTTCTTCTACAAAGTATAGGCGGAAAGTTTTGGAACGGCCACTTGCTTGAGAGTTTACAGCCACCTCGGCCTCAGGTTTAGTGCCCCGGATTATGCAATATAAAACAGCTATTGATAACCAAGATAAAGACAATCGGTGAACCTAGAGCCTATTTTTTATTTTGAATTTATACTGTATTTTCAACATAAAATGTTTGAGTAGTTTATATATGGTCTACTGAATTCCAGGATCGGAAAGCATAGGTATTACAACCAAGATTACAGTATGATGGTCAGGTCACTTACAGCCATTTTATTACCAAAAACCTGGTTTTGTCGGCCATTTTGGAATTTGAATGTATAGTTTATTTTTACAATAAAGATATTATTGTAGTTAATATTAAATATAAATATACAAATAAATATAAAAATATATAAATAAACATATAAATAAATACTGTGTATGTCATATATATATATATATATATATATATATATATATATACATATATATATATATTACTTCATATTATCAATTGGATAACTTGATCTAAAGCATTACTGTGGACACTTAAGGTCATGGTAGGTAGGGCACTCGCAGTAATTTAAATACTAGAAATGTGTTTTGGCGGCCATTTTGCATTTTCGCAATAAAGATGTATATGCTATGGTGTTTTATGTGTGTTCTATTGGATCCTTGAACTAAATAACATAGGTTTTGACACCAAGATTGTGGTAATATGACACATTAGAGCCTTCAAATTTCCATAATTGTGTTTTGTTGGTGGCCATTTTGAATATATTAATTAATTTTGCATTTTCACTATAAAGATGTATGTTATTGTATTTTAATAATGTTTTACTGGATTCCTTGAACCAAAGAACATGGGTATTGACACCAAGATCATGGTAATGTGAACACTTAGAGCATTTAAACTGCAAACATTGTGTTTTTGGCGGCCATTTTGATTTTTCCAATTTTCGGTGTGAACGGTTGGAGTGACATCGTGGTTCCCGCAATTTTTGGAATCGGCATACTGAAAAACCCCCCTAGGACAAAGTTTCATGCTTCTTTCCAGAAGTGCACGTCTTGACTAAAAAATCCAATTAGTGTGTAAGAATATAAACGCTGGCGATCATTGCTTCGGACACGTGGTCTAAATTCCGATGTAAAGCAGCTTTATTCAGAAACCCCTCTAATTCCAGACTATTTTTTAAAGAACCAACTAACATTCGGCGCTTCGTACTAGATATACGTTTTGTACGTAGGCCTACTACATAATTAAGTCGTACGTACGAGATATTATCATCTCATACGTACGGTTACATATATATTAAGTTATGCGTACGAGATAATAGGTACCGTAGTTTTCGCCGCACGACGTTAACCTTAACATGAACGTTAGCACCCAAAATGCAACGCGATAGCTCCGCCCATTTTGTAAACAAATCAAAATACGCATGCGCAAACCCGTAACTAACGTACGTCGAGCACGTAAAATCCTGAAATTAACGTACTCCGCAACGCAAGATGAATAAATTATGACGTCATCCGTTAACGTTAAGGTTAACGTCGTGCGGCGAAAACTGCCTAATAATTATCTTGTACATACAGTGTTTAAGTCGTAATTGGAAGTATCACGTATGAGCACTATGCTCCCGTATGAGCTATTAAATTTTGTAATTGTTTCTTTAGAGTGGGCATTGTGAAAAAGATTGTTTTACTGAAATGATTAAAAATTAGTAAGCATTGTTGAAAATGTTGAAACAAGTCTGCAAACGAAATAATTCTTTACATTAAATTAATAGTAACATATTATCAGTGAATGTCGGGTGAAGAGTAATTTTGACATTTAAGAAAGTTTCAATTAATAAAATGTGCCCCTGGTTTTGTCGGTGACACAATCAGCTGGTTTAAGACGGATATATCATTATGATTTTTGACTTGAACAAATAAACGATCATTAATATTTTTAAAGCTCCATTCCTGACCAAATTTCAGTTTATTATTGACTGTAATAAAGTATACACAAAAGTGAGAACATTCCAGCGGATGCGATCTACAACCTCCGCATTTGTCTAGTAACGTAGAAGTCGTCGAGAAAATGGTAATCTGATAGTACAGTAATGTAATGGTTATTGTCGTGATAGAATAGACAATAGGCCTAACTGGATTTGCGACAGGAAAATCAAGTATACGCCTATGTTTGATTTGGCCTTAACTGAAGTGGAAATGTACTGAATACTCAGTACGTGTGAAAACAATTGCGAAAAAAATAGCAAGTTGTTCTCGGGCGGGACTCGAACCCACTGGAGATCGTGGCTCGTTACACCTATAAAATTGTAATCTCATATAAGAAATAGACTCTATTTCTCATTTTTTTTTTTTTTTTATTCTTTTGCGTAAAACTAAAATTTATGCCAATGTTTTTCCATGGTTTATAATAATTAGAATAATGCATAATGCTTTTTTTTCTAAGAAAAAAAAAACCAGTGAAATTTTGCAGGGAATGGGGCTTTAATATTTTATTTAGGCCTCTGAAAATTCGATGAAAGACACTTACATAAACGACAATTTACTTAACCTTGTAAATGTGTTAGGCTGAATCTCCTCGATTTTGCATTTCTTCATTTTTCTGCGTCATGGATAGAAGAAAATAATTAAAAAGGATATATCAATTTTTTTTAGCTGGTTTGACCATGTTAAAAAGCAGTTTTAATACTGCGCATGTGAAAGAAAGACAAACATGAACAGATTGAGCGCGCTGCACAACGCAGCGTTTGGCCGATTTCGTTATACGAAAAGGCTATATAAAAATGCACTTTTTATACGATCAATTACTAGTGAATGAATTGGGAAATACATTCCCAATTTATGCATAACACAGTAGAAATAAGATATGTCCACTATCTAGCATATGCATTTAATGAATTTTAACTACAGCAGGTACCATTTTTTCTTCAGTTTAGAAAATGGAACACGCCAATTTCATGGGCCGGCTGTGAGCTCGGGCAGTCTTTCTTGTTAAAAGCCTCTGATATAATTTAAAAAATAACGGAGGAAAAGTTTATCCAATCAGATTAATGTCTACATATTTACAAATATTGATGAGATTATAATTTTGAACTCAGTAGCTTACTTAGCTCAGTCAGTGTAGCCACTGTGTGAACGCTTAACCGTGTGGATATATTTTGGTCCTCGGTTAAATTCCCATCGCTGCTCTCTCCTTGTATTTCAACTAAAGTGAGACATTTAAGCTGTTGGACCCGTTTGCATTATGGCCCACATGCACGTTAAAAAACGCAGTACCAGTGTATTCCCCAATCACCACCAGAAGGACCCCACTGGAAATAAGTCTTCCTCAGACCTTCGTGAGTAAAACATGGTGTTCAAACCAAATAATAATTCCCATCCAATTTGTTTTCCACATTCTACAGGTCACATACGCTTTATAGTTTAAATAATGCACCACCACCTCTCCCCACCCCCCACCCGCAAAAAAAATAAATAAATAAACACACTCGTTGAGACATTAGTGTAACAATCAGGCGTATCTTAGTATTGCTAGGTATGCTTAGGGCCTAATCGTCTTATAAAACACTTGTAATCCCCTAAAATTACGGGGGAAGATGGCTACATCCTCCGTCGAGTGTGCCTCCCCCCCCCACCCCTGTCGGGGGAGGGGAATTATATGTACTGTTTATTTTTCTCTGCATTGGTATATTATTATGATGATTTTTAAATTTACTTATTCTTCATTATTATTTTTTCTTTATACCGTTGAAAAATAGTGTTTATTCAACATGTAACTCAAGTTAACTGGTATTATAAAATGAATCTATTATAATATAATATATTGATTTATAATAATTCTACTTATTTTTTCCTTCTCTTTTCTATGGTTGAAACCACATTGGAATAACCGTTTTAATAATATGTAATTTCTTTATCGATTTTAAAGTGGGCCAATGTTAGTTGTAAATTAAAAAAAAAAATAACTGTAGACAGAGGTGCGTAATTATTACTCTTACTGTTGCCTTTTACTGTTGCCTGTTGGAATGTCCGTTATCTTAGTATTACAACCAATCTGCAATCTTCACAACCAAGAGAGTCGGCTGTTGTTGATCTATTCGTGCAGATAATTACACTTTCTTGGTGTGGCCATCCTGCTCCACATTGCCCTATGCATGGCTGTGGATTCGTTGTAAGGAACATTTTTATACCAACTATAGACCCGCCAATGTCTATTTCTCCCGACTGATGAGGGCACGTTTCTCACTAAAAAGTGGATGTATCTCCATCACATCTGCATATGCACCTACTTTAGGAGCTGATGTGGAATTAAAGGACGCATTTTATCAACAGATAAGCTCCATATTAATCAGCATCCCAGAAAGTGAGCAGATTATACTGGCAGGAGACTTCAATGCACGTATAGGCCAGGGATATAACTCTTGGAATAATGTCATAGGCAGACATGGCATTGGCAGCATGAACGATAATGGACAACGTCTTCTCAAACTTTGTGCCGCTTACAAGCTCTGTGTCACTAACAACTTTTTTGCTGGATCGTTTTCATCTAAAACAGCATGGATGCACCCACGTTCTGGCAGATGGCACAGACTCGATCATATCATAGTAAGAGGAGAGCAACTCCATGAAGTTATCCACTGCAGAAGTATAAATTCATCTGACTGTAACACTGACCACGCACAGTGTGCTGGTCAGAATCAAAATTTTAAAACGTTCCATACTTCGAAGGCAAAACCTATTGCTGCTATAAATATATCCAGCACCAAAGATGAGGTATGTGTTGACAATTTCCAGTCTTTGCTCAAGGACCGGGTTAGTGAATCACCACTACCCTTTTCACCAACGAGTGCAACAGAAAGACTACATAACACAATGATGAAACGTGCGTTGTCATCCTTTGGTCGGCGTAAACAACACAACCTGACTGGTTTAGAAATAGTGCTGATGTACTGATACCGGCCTTTGAAGCAAAACGCGCTGCAATTAACAAAGTGCTGGTAAGGGACACTCGAAACTCCAGAGGTATTCTTAAAGCAGCAAAAGCAAAAGTACAACGTCTCACCCTTGTTGCTCTATGTCGCTACTTAGACTGACCAGTCTAAGTAACCGTATACAACTATGTGCAGATTCTAGTAATCTTCGTGGTGTTTATATTGGAATCAAAAGGGGTATTGGTCCTATACCTAAAAATTCATTACCTCTGTTATCAACTGATGGAGAAATCATCACATATTCAACTTGACAGATGGAGAGAACATTATTGCACTATCTACTCCAACAATGTTGCTGTATCGTCGGAAGTGCTTTACCATCTTTTGGTTTTATAGATGACCTAGACAGGAACATCTCCCTTGATAAAGTTAAGGAAGCTATAAGTTCCCTCAAAAACAACAAGTCACATGGTTCAGACAGTCTTCCTTCTGACATATTCAAGGTCGGTGGTGGAGATGTAATTGCAGAAGAATTCCACAAAGTAATTGCACTATATTGGGAGAAGAGATGTGTCCCCAACGTTTTTAAAGATGTCAACATCATTACGCTCTGTAAGAACAAAGGCAGTAGACTGGACTGTAACAATTACAGAGGAATTTTGTTACTCAGCATTGCAGGTAAACTATCTGCCAAAATATTGTTACCACGCCTCCAAGTTCTAGCTGATCGTGTTCTTCTAGAAAGTCAATGTGGATTTCGTTCTTCCAGATCTACAGTAGACATGATGTTCTATCTCAAACAGATTCACGAAAAAGCCACTGAGCAGCTGCAACGCCCATTGTATGTGATTTTCATCGACCTATCAAAGGAATTTGACAGTGTCAGCCGCCGTAGTGGATTACGAGATAGTTTCAAGAAATATTGTTGCCCAGATATTCTTCTGTCGATCATTACTGCCTTCCCTCATGACATGTATGCACCTATCCATCATCATGGACGTCACTCAGAGAATTTTGCTATAACAACAGGCGTGAAACAAGGCTGCGTATTATCTCCAAACCTATTTGGAATATTCTTTGCTGCTTTACTCCAACGTGCTTATCCTGTGAAAACTGGAATTACTCTTAATACACGTTTTTCTGGAAAGCTATTTAACCTTTCACGTTTGCACGCCCGCACCAAGACAAGTAGCTTTAAAGTATATTAGTTACTGTACGCAGATGATGCTGCCATTGTTGCTCACTCATAACTCCAGTCATCCTGCACTGCATTTTCTAGTGCATGTCATGACTTTGGATTGTCCATCAACCTAGGTAAAACTGTGATTTTGTCCCACAAAACATCATTATTGATGACTCTCCGTTTACCTACCTTGTATCCACTGTTACAGATAGCAACACCCTAGATGCTGATATAAGTCATCGCATAGGAAAAGCTGCAACTACTTTCGGTAAACTGCGTAACAGAGTCTGGAACAATAGAAAGCTTGATATATGCTTAAAAGTCAGGATTTACACCGCATGTGTCCTGAGTGTTCTACTATACTGCAGTAAGACTTGGCCAACCTATCGTAAACTTGAGCATCGACTAAATTCCATTCACTTTTGATACCTTCGCACAATACTAAACATAAACCTGGGACAAGAAAATACCTAATAAAAAAATAATGGAAATGACGGGTGCCAAGTATGTAGGCCTACATCAAATGGATAGGGCATGTTTGCAGAAAAGATGACTCCCAAATAACATCTTATATAGTGAGCTAGCAAGCGGAAACCGCCCTCGTGGTCGTCCAAAACTACGCTACAAGGATGTCCTATAACCTGATCTAACTTCCTTTGACATTCCATTATCATTTTTGGAAGAACTGACGCAAAACCGCTCTTCTTGGCGCAACCATCTTTACAACTGACGCACGCATTCTAATGCAATACAAAATATATTAATGTTAATATTTACATTTTATAAATATATTTTTGAAACTATTGTTTTAATTGTAAATATATTCTGTCATATTTATATTCCTGCGTACAGTTTCCGTACTTTTAAAAAAATATTGTTTTAAAAAACGAGAATCTATCTTACAACATACGCCGACTCCGACTACATTAAGTCACCGAGTTTTAAAATTATAATCACAAGTATTCTGTAAAACTTGTATATGACCTTCACCTTGTAGTACCATACACGAGCGCAAAAAAAAAAATCTCACAACATACGTCGATTTGGGACTAAATACAATACAGTAAGCCATCATGTTTTAAAATTATATACACCATACTAGTAGCACCTCCATTTAACATTGACCTTGTTATTATCATGCATGCGCGCAACTAAAGCCAATTTCAAAACATTTGTTGAATTGTAACTACGTACAACGCAGTAAGCCCACCTACTTTTGAAATTATACACCATAATTATAATCCCAATTATTAATAAAACTAGTATATGACCTTATGTAGTATCATGCACGCGCGCAAGAAAAGAAAATATCACATCTGTTGATTTGGGATTACGTACGACGCAACGCAGTAAGTCACCGAGTTGGAAAATTATAATCCAATCACCTTGTTATATTATAACCATTATGCCTTTCGAAAAAAAAGATCGAAAAATTCAGTGCAAATAAAATCTCGGATACTTACAAATACGAAAGATACGTCGAGTCTTTGAATGCTGTGTTCTTAATGACATTTACTCTATTGCTTTCCAAATTCCTAAAAATAAATTTTGGAAATTTTAAAATCATATATATGAAAATTGAACAAACTCATGTCACTTGCCTAAATATGGTAATAATGACATCACAATATGACCATATAATATATGAACATCATAACTATATATTGGAATACAACAGTTGACAATTTTATAGTCTAAAACACAGGTGGGCAAGAGTTTTTGCGGCCGCGAGAATGAATTAAAAACCCTATTTGTCCGGCCCGCCAACCATTTTTGGCTAGCAAACACCTTCGGCCCGACATCGATTATCTGTAAAATATAATATTAAAACTGAGCATATAGTGGTGGAAAAGCAGTGTATGAAGGTTTTTGGAAGTGCACTGCCGGGAACATCAAAATTTGGGTGCGGCCCTCGGCGGTAAATAAAAAATTAACTTTGGCCCTTCAGCCCATTTTTATGCCCACCCCTGGTCTAAGAAGCTTAAATGTGAGTGTCTTCTAGTCGATTCGAACTTTCTTTTGAAATACAAGACAGGAAGTAATTTTTAGACAAATATTCGTTTATTCATTCATTCTATATTCAGCCTAAAATAAAAAGAAATAAATGGTATTATTATGCTGAACATAGATTGCGAATTCTAAAGATGAAGAAATCTCAGAAAGCGGAAGCTCCAAAATTCTAACTTTGAAGAATATTTATTTGACC
>NW_022703742.1:13763-14349 GCF_011630105.1 Anneissia japonica | reverse complement strand
CTCGGTAGAGATAAAAATTTGTAAGTAAACAGTCAGAAATAGAACCAGAGCTTTCAGACAACACAGTCCTTCCTCAGTGACGAGTGAGTGAGGGTAGAAAAAGCTAGATGGTATAAAGTGAGAATTTCATGCAAGCATGATTGGAAACAATAGGCTGGGTGAGATTAGAATAAACAGCCTAAACAAGTAAACAGGAAGGCAAAAACTAAACTTTAGAGGCAAGCCTCAATAAATAAGCCAAATGATTAATCCAGAAAAAATTGAAATGCCATAGGTTTAATTTAGTGTACTGGGAGAACGTTCCTAGTATTGAGTCCAAATGGTGTAGTTGTTTTAAGTAAAAGTTCCGAGTGATTCTCTTTATCTTTGCGATTTTTGTCGCTCCAATTAGCATTATGGTCAATTGCAATCACTCTGAAATTTTAAATTGAATGACCAGCTAAATTGAAATGTTCGGCTACTGGTTGATCAAGCTTAGATGTTCTGAAAGCTGATCTATGTTGTTTCATCCTCATACGGAGAGTGTTTTTTGTTTCTCCGACATATTGTTTACCACAAATATTACAATATATGAGATAAATGACAT
>NW_022703742.1:8572-13742 GCF_011630105.1 Anneissia japonica | reverse complement strand
TAAATAACATTGCTCAAATAAAATTTATAAAGCAAAGTCCGCATATTGTATGACGATAAAGCATTGGAATTTAATTTTTCGTTAAAATTAAAGCAATAAATATATTATATTAAAACAAATAATGTTCAAAACTTACACTCCAGTAAGCATAGTTAAGTCTTCAAAAGAACCATCAATAGATTGAATATTATTGTTTGTAGCAGATCTGCAAGACAAAAATTATCGTTTTTCCCTCATACATTGGACATGTTATGAAATTTCCCAAACGTCACTATTAATTTTGAATGCTGCAAAGTTGAAAAAAAAACTTCTTGATCCAATAAACTATAATAACATATTAATTACTAGGAGAAATTTAATCCATTTTCCAATAGTTCCGTTAAATAGTTTGTGAAACATTATTTGGATAAAATAAGTTTGTAGAATTATTTTGCTACCAAACATTTAATTACAGCAATATGTGTTTCCAAATAACAAGCAGAAGTTTTCTGAACTGTAAAGCCACACTTTCATAACTCGTAGGCCAAAGAAAATACGGCAGATAAAAAGAGGGAGCAACAGAGAGAAAGAGAGGAAGGGTTTTTCATAGTGATTTTAATTTTATAATACCATTATCCTTATTAATAAATGTGACACATTTATAATAATAATGTAAATTAATCGGAATAGATCTAATGGAAACCTGTTCGGCAAAGTCATTCAGCCTACGCATGAATGCATATGTCTAAAGTAAAATTAAACCACATTGAGCAAAACTGTCGTTTTTCGCCTTGTGCGACCAAAGACTAATTTTTTTTTCTATCCAAATGTGTTTTTAGTTTCAGATTGCAAATGGTTTTACTGGAAGTATGAAGCTTTAAAAAGGTGTCAAAACTTTTGGGACACCATATAACACAACATTTGAAAAGTACACTACTTTCCAAGTTAGAATATGTTCAATGATGATATAATAAATATATAATATATATATATTGATACAATTTTATAGAAACAAAAACACAAGGTAGCAATACATACATGAATCGTATTCCCTTTGGAAACTTAGGTAAAGTACTCAACTTGTTAAAGTTCAGAAATCTGTAAATATGAACACATTTCATTACAAATAGAACATAATTCCATAAGCTGTTTTCACACATTTTGTGATAAGGTTATGAGTCAGGTGATATTATCGCATTAGTGACCACCATGCTAAATTCATTTTAAAAGGGAAAACAATATTAGATGCTAGATTTATTATCGAGACAGGTATACTTGATAGAAATTTATGAAGAAATGGCTTTTGTTGGTGTTAAAACTCTTTGGTTAGACACTCCACATGGAAGCTTTCAAAAGAACAAAATTGTTCACGAGAACTTATGACATCCGCGTGTGACGTAAGAGTCCCGTATACTTGTTAATGATATTACTGTCAGTATGTAGGACTAATATAGGAAATGTTTATATCTAGACCTAACAAAAACAGTTTAAAAGGAGGTCGACTTACATATGCTTTAAATGAGGCAGACTTTGCAACGTGTCATCGTCTATATCTGTTAAATTGTTTCTCTCAGCATAACTTTAGACAAAACAACAATAGTGAAATGTTAATTCAGAATAATCAAAGGTTGATGCTGACGGATGGTGGAACGGTTTTAGGCTTGTGAGATTTTAGGCTAGCAAGTAGTAGTTTTGTGTGTTCTCATTTAATATCTCAGAGGCAACACAGACAGACAGTAGGCCTAAGATAAGCACTGGCTCAGTCATGTAGCGTCAAGCGTCGAGGTAAACCGTCTGAGCCTTAAATATAATTACTGTATTGACAAGTGTATACAATCAAAGCAAACTCCTGCTGTCACCTCCAAACTCTTTAAAGATTTAAGATTTATTATTTGTTATTTATCAATATTCGGAGAGGTACCTGGAAAGGTCAAATAGCCACATAGTCGGAATTAATAGTGTACTAATTAGGACTTAATCAATACCGTAGCCAGGATTTTCCAACAGTGTGGGACAGTTTAAGAGTTGACCCATCCAAGATTGGACCCATTTCAAACCAACATTAATGTGTGTTATTGACTGTGTACACAGTTTTTAATACTACTATATTAATTATTAGCAGTGACGGGGAGGAGTGGGAGAAGTTTGTCGGACCGGCCAAACTCTCTTCCCCTTTCCCCAAAATGCACCTCCTTTGTTTGTTTTTTTTTTATTACCACGTGTTAAAACCTCTTCGACCAGTGCAAAATAGTCTGACTCATGAAGCTGTGGCTGGATAAATGACCACTCTAACCACATCTGTGCCTCAGTCTACCATGGACTAAACAAAAAAATATAAGGGTTTAGCAACCCTGGGTGTTTAGAAATGACTTTCAATATGGTTCCCAAAGATCAATTATTTGTTGCATAAATAAGAGGAAGGAATGAGCATCAAGAATTTACACATCCACCTCAGCCATACAATGGTGTTGCTAAGATAATTATAATATAATATGGCAACTCAAAATGCAAATATTTATATACATTTCTATATATATATATTTATATCAGAGAGCCTAAGTATAGTATTAAGAAAGTTCACATTCACCTTAGCTTGAAAAAAATTATACTTTAGCAACTGCAGATGTCTGGTAATATAATATAGGCCTATCAAATAATTAGTTGCAAAGGGTAGGACGGAAATTTTTACAATTTTTACACATACAATTTAACTAATGTGGGCCCATCTTTTACAATATAGACCCATCTCATGCATATAAACTGAATAACGTGGATCATTTTTTTTATTGGGGCGCATTTTACACTTAAAATTTTACTCGAGTGGACACACCATTTTAAACGTGAATCCATCTAAGCATATAAACTCATTATAGTGTGGACTATTTTGAAAATTCGATTTCAGTAACTTACATCCCGGCATGTAAAACACACATTAATGTCGACCATCTTCTAAAATGTGGACCCATTTCATGCGTAGGGCCTCTAAACCTAATAATGTGGACCATTTCAAAGATCAGGACCCATACCTTAAATCTAACTAAGGTGGACCCATCTTCTAAATTGATCTGGATATGCATTTGGTTTAGTCGGCAGCTTCAACCTAGGTCGTACCTTTGCTGTAATGTGGACACATTTTTAAAAAGTGGACACATTTCATGCGTAAAACCTACAAAATATGAACCCATTTTACCAGTAAAGTCTGACAAATATGGACTCAATTTTAATATTCTGACCTCTTTTATGCGTAAAATGTACAGTAACTAATATGGACACATTTTTATATAAAGTGGACCAATTTCATGCGTAAAAGACATAAAAATGTGGATCCATTTTAAAAATTTCGACCTCTTTTATGAGAGTAAAATGTAACTAATGTGGAACTCATTTCTTGCGTAAAAACTAATGTGTAAAATTTAACAAATATGGACCTATTTTTGAAAACGAGTAAAACCTAAACAATATCGACCCATTTTACCCGTTGTCCAACTAATGTGGAGCCATTTTAAAACTAACTTGGGCATAGCTTTTAAATGTTCTGGACCCAATTTTCATGCGTATAAACTAAGTAATATTTTTTATTTATTTATTTTAAAAGTTAAGTAATATTTACTTTAAGGCTGGACCCATTTTATATGTAAATAATGTATTGTGGAAAGTAATGGATTTTTTTTTTCATCTTTTTTTTATAAAAAGGGAAATTTAGCGGGAGAGCAGGAAAAATTATATGCGTGGTAGAGTTAATGGTTCTTGCTGGGACAAAATATACGTTGAGTAAAACGTCACAGCCCACATAATCCAGGGTATTCATTGTGTTAAAAACTCGCTACTTACTTTCTAAAGTGTATTTCAAACATCCATTGCTTAACGAAGAGAAATAATATATATATACAGGAAATACTATACTGACTTTAATAAGTTAGCAAGTAAATAGTTTTGGGAACGTAAGTGCTGTTGAAGTATTAAAATCAATATCAAATCAAATATTTGTTATAGGAACAAGGCAACAATTAAACTTTGGGACTTGTTGAAATTTCATTATCATAAGCTTTTGTATACACTTCTTTTATATTACTGTTGATACGAAAGCTTGTTATAATAACATCTCAACCCCTTCTCAAAAGTGTTCCCTTTCGTTTTGTTTTAAGTACCGGAATTAGACTAGTACGGCTCTTGATGTTATTCAAAAAATATATTATTTGACTTAATGAGCACAATGAGCATGGGCCTAATACAATGGTCGATGTTATGGCTGTCAATCATATTCCTTCGCCTTTTTAAAACCAAAAACAGACGCATTGATATGCTCATAGATTGAGTTATTTGGTCGTCAACCTTAACAATTACAAAACGTTAAAAAAAAACAAAAACTAAGCGACCAAAATGATAAACTTGGCTTTTGAGGCTGATTAATAATTGAATAAGAAAGGATACATGTTATCTGACCGGGTACTATTAAGAGAAAAGATCATTAATGGCCAAGTATAATCAATTTAAGTATAAATAGAAAACAATTACGGTAACAGATATAATACAACTTGCAAGGCAACAGAAGAGGAAGCTGACCAGTTATTATTATTATTATTATTATTATTATTATTATTATTATTATTGTTGTTGTTGTTTATTATTTATTTACTATTATCATTATTATTATTATTAGGCCTAATATTATTATCATTATAGCATACAGTTCAATATTAATTTTTTTTCTGCTAAGCATTTAAATACATTTGATATTGAAATTGATGTGAACGACAAAAGAGGATGAATTTCTAAAAAAGAAAGTTATAGAAAAAAAAACCCCGATAAAAGACGATTGAAAAGAGAGTTCCTTGAAATTATTATTATTATTATTATTATTATTATTATTATTATTATTATTATTATTATTATTATTATTATTATTATTGTTGTTGTTGGTTTTGTTATTATTATTATTATTTTAATTATTATTTATTTATTTATTTATTTACTAATATCTTTAGCCAGGATGACACAATCATTTTAAAGAAATGTTTTTCATTGTGGTCCTTGAAAAAAGAAAAGAAAAAAATAATAATAATAATATTATTAATAATGATAATAACAATCATAATAACAATAATAATAAACAACAACAAAAAAATAATAATGTTAAACAAAACACAAAAGAACACACCCAGAGTCAGGCATTAATAATCATAATCATCAT
>NW_022703742.1:5301-8356 GCF_011630105.1 Anneissia japonica | reverse complement strand
GAGTTTCTAATAGTGATTTATTAAGAAACCCTGACATTTTGCCCAACATTGTAATTTTAAATCCCACATTTTTAGAAATATTGTGCACATGTTGTTTCCAACTTAGAGTGTCGTCAATTATAACTCCTAGGTACCTTATGCTGGAAACTTGTTCAAGTTTTGTGTTATCAAGAACAATATTTAAGGTGTTATTAATGGTCCTAGAGTGATTATTTCTGGGAAGCATTATTTTAGTTTTATCGGTATTAATGGAAAGGTGATTATCATTATACCATTTTTTTACATTGTTCATTATATTTTGTAATAAATCATTAATTATGGTTACGTTGTTACTGGATGTGTAAACAACTACATCATCAGCAAAAATGCTACAGATACCATTTCCGATAGATTGTGAAATATCATTAATAAATAAGAGGAAAAGAATAGGTCCTAGAACACTACCCTGAGGAACACCAATGTTAATGGAATTCAATTTTGATTTGCTATTATTGCAGTATACAAATTGTTTTCTATTTTTAAGATAGCTTTTGAACCATTCAATAGCATTTGGATTTACACCATAGTTAGCAAGTTTGTATAGTAGAATTGAGTGATCAATAGTGTCAAAGCACTTAGAAATATCTAACAAACATGCTCCAATCATCTCGGAGTCATCCATGCATTCAAGCCATTTATCAACGACTCTGTGTAAACAAGTAACTGTAGAGTGATTCTTAAGAAACGCAAATTGATCAATATTGATTAAATCATAATCACTAAGATAGGAAGTCAATTGAGCTTGCACCTCTTTCTCAACAATCTTTGCAATATGACTTACAGTGGATATTGGTCTAAAGTTGCTCATACACTCTTTACTACCCTTTCCTTTATAAATTGGCGTTGTCCGCGCAATTTTCCAATCATCCGGAACACAGCCAGAAGTTAAAGAAAGGTTAAAAATGTGGCAAAGAGAAACAGAGATAAAGGGTGCCGCTAATCTAAGTAGTTTACTATCAAGGTCTAACACATCAAGATTTTTTTCAGGTAGTTGTTTTAGTCTATCAAGTATGGTATGAACATTTATATAATCAAAGGAGAAGGAATATTCACAAGGTGGATTTTTCCATTTTAGAAAAATTGTTTCCAAAGGTTTTTGACATTTTTTCGCCAATATTAGTAAAATAAAATTGAAGTCATTACACTCGATATTAGAAGAATATGTGTTTTTCGTATTTTTACCCGTTAATTTACTTAATTCATTCCACATTTTTTTTGGATTTTTACTATATCTAATATTGATAGAGTTAAAGTAATTATATTTCGCCTTTTTAATCTTGGCATTTATCAAGTTTCTAAGCCGTTTATATTCTGATTTATGTTCAGGATTATTCATAACTTTGCTTTTAATGTAATCTCTTTTATACATTAGTTTAATCAATTCAGGTGATATCCACGGGGAGTATCTATGTTTGACTCTTGTATTTCTGATGGGTGCATGTTTGTTGCAAATATTAGTGAAAGAGTCATAAAATATATCCCAAGCTCTATTTGCATCGTTTTCATTAGGAATGCTTAGTAAATTCTGAGAACAATTAATATCATGAAGAAATCTTTCTTCATCAAAGTGTTTGTAATCTCTGAAATGAATTGTCTTATGTTTAACTTGTTTTGTGTCAATTTTTAGGCAACTATAGACCAAGAAATGATCACTTACGGCAATTTTTGCAATACCACTAATATGATGCTGTTCCGGCATTGTTGTAAGAATTAAGTCAATACAACTTGAGGAGTGTGGTGTAACTCTGGTTTTATCTAAAATTAATTGTCTCATCACAAATAAATTCTCAATCATACTATAGGATTTTCTGACAGATTTTCATCAAGGACATAATCAATGTTTAAATCGCCGAGTAACACAATTTCTTTATCCTCCAGGATAACTTTCTCTAGGGTATCTACAATCGTATTTAAGTATTCGTAAAACTACTACTACTACTACTAGAGGTGAGCTTGCATCGCTCGATTACCATCTAGTATGTTAAACATCGCGATTAGTTTTGATAAAATAGAACAAAATTCATGATCACTCAAAGAAGATTGGTCTAATTACGGAAATACACAAACATTCTACTTACATTTACCTCTGGGCCTAGATTTTTAACGTTCACGTTACCGTATTGGACAACCCAAGGATAAATGTGGTGGTGAACAAATATGCATTTACTGTGTCGATGTTTAACTATAGTGTTGAAAATATGGTAGGGTACATATGTAGAGGTAAGATAAATGAAGTATGGCGATTACTTTAAAGGGCATTACTAATTACTGTACATTTCTCTTAGAATTTATATATTTGTAACATGTTGAAGATATTACTGTGGATCCAGAGTTAAGATAAGGAAGTGCAGTCGTAAGAAATTAATTTAGAAAAGTTTAAGACCGACGACGAAATAAAAGATATCACAATGTTGAAGAAGACCATATGAACTACAAGAAAATTAAATAGAAGCTTGGATAGAAGATTTATGAAGATAAACTAGGGAGTAGTAAGTAGTAGTAAAGAATTAACATCTCATTAAGACTGTTCAACTCCGGAGTCCGGAGAAAAAGCCGTAAAAAATGAGTTCAATGGTAATGATATAGGACCGTTCACATCAAATTCGTACGATTTCTAATCCAGACTCCGGATCCGGACCGATGGATCTGAGATCCATTTGTATCCTGAAATCGTACGGTTTTTTTTGTGTTTTTTTTTTCTTTTTCTTGGACCAAGCTGCAACAAGCTTGGTTGGTTCGAACCAATCGAACGCAAACGTCCAGGTTTCGGACCGGATCCGGGCTTGATGCGAACGTAGCATAAGTTAAGATATCTGTATTGTATAGACAGCAAAAGATACCGAGTTCGATTATATATATAAACATATACATATATACATACATATACACATATATATGCACATATATACTGTAAGTTAAGATATCTGTATAGTTTAGACAGCAAAAGATACCGAGTTCGATTCAAAAAGATGGTACCTATTTTTTCACACTCGCAGATTTCTATTATGAATATATA
>NW_022703742.1:1895-5006 GCF_011630105.1 Anneissia japonica | reverse complement strand
GTACAATAATCAATTAAAAATACAGATAAGAAGCCTATTCTGTCAAGTAATGATAGAGCAAATTAGCATGTAAATATAACATTCTAAAATATAATATAACAATATTCAAACGAGGTTTGCTGTGTATTACCGTGCACACAATACAGTATATACAAATTGATAAATACGCCTATGCCTGATGTCTATTAAAAATGTCTCGGACCAAACCAATTGATTAAACTGACATTGTACAATATCTGCCGTAAATTAAACAAGTCAATGCTTACAGGTATGAAGTATTTATCGGAATTCCGACCGGTAAAGTACGTAGTCCAAGTCCGCTACAATTAACAGTCCAAGTCCCGTCAAAATTCGTCCGGCAGCTACAAACAGCAACCGAACTTTCGTTTCCACATGCCGACTGGGCTGAAACTTTGAAGACAAGTTGTAGTATTAGAGCTGTCCAAAGTGAAATAGTCATTTCAGTCGTTTATGGCTCTGACATTTAAACTATGGGATGACGAGATATGTTTCAGGGTCACATGCATGGACATTACTAGCATGGATAGTTGATGTCCTGTTTTTGTATCGGTAGGATGTTTGTCGGTGACTAGAAATAAGCTTAATCTTCCATTATTTGTTTAAGTATAACTGTGTGCAAACAACTATCGTTTCCTGTATTGGAACTAATTGAAATAGAGCCAAAAAAAGAAACAAACAAACAATTAAACGTCTGTTTAATGAATACCTCAAAACAAAAACAAATTGAATCTATTTTTATATATGTATTTTCATATATAAATTGATTGTCTCATAAAAACCGTTTATCTAGTATATTATTTCTGTTCTGTTTAGATGGAAACCTTTTGTGGTTTTTCTGGTTCTTGTGCAATCAGAAAATTATATGCGTAATAGTTGACGTGGCTGCTATAATCACCAATCGCTATTTGAAGCAATTGCAGTTGATATGGTCCTTTTCTTATTTATATGCAAATATAGAGCACTGTCACTGTGTTTTGGTAAAATGTTTATTCTTAAATTATTCTTCAATGAATTGTTATCATTTAATAGCAGGATCTAGGGGTCTATGTATGGTACATAAACAATCTATATAAAATATATGTAATGATTGCAGGTCTCAAATTGCTCAATATAATGGGAGTCTGGAAGTGGGAGCATATAACGCTTAAATTATCTCTTGTCAACCAGTGGTGTCGTTATAATAGTAAATCTAACACTGGAAGGGAAGCACCGCTTCTAAGAATAATGTGCACGTGCTCTTCTTCTCATTGCGTCTCTCTACCTAAGCGGAACACGATTTTTTTACAGGTAAGTTGGGCCCCTTGTACTTCTGGCTTGTCCGGGCGAAAAAAGGCATTTGAATAAATAAAAAATTAAATCATTTCCACCACCACCCATTTACCCCTGCAGTGTCGGTACAAGGTCCGGCCTTTGTAGTTTTTTTTCATTGTCATACTGAGGGAAGATCAGTGGATTAACACATTCGCATTCACCATTTCCACCTTTGTAAAATGATAATGGGAAAAAATGCAGAAAACACACAGCCCGCAAAAGCTTGAAGCAAATATTCTTTGTCTTGAAGATACAAATAAATGTGACCCATGACGTAATGTCTGCGCGTTTTGATTGGCTTCTTAGAACTTGCAATGGGCTCAACGTAACCTGTAAGGGGGGGGGGAGTTGCAATGGGGACCTCCACTGCCGATCGTGTAATTTGTATTGCCTGACATTTTATATCTCAATGAATAAAGTTAAAATTAATTTGCATACATACGACCAGTAAAGAAGAAACTTGTATCATTTAAACTGAAGTTGGTTAAATTTATGGGATAAGTATAGGAAGAGAAGGAACTACAACCATGCCGGTATTAAAAAAAATACATTTGTATTTTGACTATCGCAATCTTTGGTTATCTTCCATGAACAAACCTTTCCTATTAGCGTTTCTAGGACTCCTGAAATATAATATGTGACTGCCTAGCATGCGTGGAAAGGAATAACCATAAACTTTATATTTAATGTTTACATATTTCTAACACTGGTTTCTAGTTCCTCCTTATTCAAACTAAAATAAAGGGATATTCATATCATTTTTCAAATTGTATTACTGTATTATTATTATTTTGTCACGTTTACTACCGCCAAGGAAGTTATTTATTCACCCGGATGTCTGTCCATTATTAACAAAATTAATTTTGGAATGTTACAAAATAACCTAGACAGAGATGATTAAATTTTATGAAGAAAAGGTAAAAAAAACAAGGTCACGGAAATTCGATATGTTATCCTCGGGAATGAAAGAAGATCATGAATACACGGTTTGCGTATTTATTAGTATCCAGGAACAAGGGCCGAAATTTTCATTCAGATCAGTTGATCGGACGTTTGGAAATATCTGGTGGAGAATAACGAATAACGTTCGATGTTTGGAAACCAGAACCCTGCGGGTGCATACGTTCCTTTGCACGTAAAAAAATCAATGTACATTTGTGAATTGCACTAACTTGATTGTATCTTTTTGAATAATGATTGTGTAAGGTACTAATACAGTATTTTCATTTTCAGTCAAAAAAATCAGAGGCGGATCCAGAAATTTATGAAAGGGGGAGGGGGTAAGGGATAATGATGTGCAGGTATGTCGTTATATGCAGGGCGGAGATGGGCGGCGCCGCTATTTTTAAGGCCTTCTGTCCAGCCTCATACAAATTCTCCCCCCCTTAAGGCCCCATAAAAAAAATGATTAGTTTATCATCCCCGCGCGCATCTCTTTTGACGAAATCGCGATTTTTTTTTTTTACTCGATTTTTTTCATTGAAAAAACGATCGTTTGTTCGTCAAAAACAAATTTTAAGGCTGGTGAATGATGATTTTCGATCTTTAGAGTAGTCGCCAAGTAACAATATCTATTTATAGGCGATCTTTTTCATACTGCGCATGTCCACAAAGAAAGAGAGATATGACGTTCGTTGACGACGGACGGCGAACGGCGAACAAATCTCGAAGTTTCGCGCGCTAGCTTTGCTCTCTCTATAATATCATATTTAATAAAAGTACATGTGTTCTTGTTAATCCGACTTCACTTTATTCTTGACTTGTCTCTTATACACATCT
>NW_022703742.1:0-1404 GCF_011630105.1 Anneissia japonica | reverse complement strand
AGAAATCTAGTACGGTAATTAGAGCCGAAAATTCATTTGCGCATGCGTGTGAAAGATTGCATCTCACCGTATACCGCGGAATTTGAGGACGGTTCTGACTGAAAATAGCGTCCGGTTTAGAACGCAACAATAAGAGGTTGTCTTGTATGTCAGCATCACGCGGCGAGTGTAAAGGCGATTACAATGGAGTCAGGATTGGTGACTGATGTATCTCGTTGTTAACTTATGATAACACTTTAATGAAATTATGGTTTCATGTTCAAAGTCAGTGATACAACACATAAATTTAGGATGAATATGATTTAGCCGAGTCGTATAGCCCTAGTAAATGTAGATGTACTGTAGGCCTAGGCCTAGATGGACAGCCTCGGCTCGGTTCTAGCCTGGCCTGGGTCTAGCTAGGCCTAGACTAGGCCCTAATTTATTAAGGTACGTCCGGCCTAGGCCTAGCCTATAATAATGCCTACGCAGCGACAAGTGCCTCTTAAACTCTGTGCAAGTTCGCCATGTTTTGGTAACTAAAGTGAGGGCGTGCGTTCGCAAGCATATTCCCCCGTCGCGTAAACGGAAACAACTTCTGAACAGGACGGAAGCTTGGTTGCGAGTACGGTCACGGTCTGTTGGTTCCTCCGTACTGTGCGCTCACCGTCCTCAAACGAAAGCTCGGTAATTATTTACTTTGGCACGACGTCATCACAGAAGTTTGGGCGCTCGAAATTTTTCATTTCTCTGAGATCGAGGACATGCGACACCCCAAAAATAGCCTAGGAGGATGAAGCGCCGAGAAAGGATAACCGATTTTTTTGCTTCAAGGCCAGCAACGAAGAAATCACGAAATTTAAGAAGTTAGAAAATTCACACTTGTTTCCACCACATGCTCATGATACTGCCTGGCGGGGGGACTGGTGTACTTTTTCGGGCTAGGCCTAGGCCCTAGGTCTAGCGTTGCTAGGTAGGGTAGGGTCGTAGCCTATGAGGCCTATTATTTGCGAACGATTTTATTATTTATTTTGTAATCGAGCTAGCATAGGCCAGGGCCTAGGCTAGCTATAGGCTAGCAAGGAAATATACTTGGTAATGTTTTCGCGTTTCGTCAGAATTAACTGACATTATTCATAATAATATATTTATTATTTTTTCTCAATATATCTCATTTAACCAAGACAGCTCTTAAATTATTGTTTATTTTCACTGTGCTAAGTTTTTTTACATAAACTGGTTCTTAAACATGTACATTTGTAGCATTATAATTATGTCTGTTTTTTTTTTTTCAATATCACTGTGCACGTATATTTACATAAATGGTTCTGTAACTTGTAAATATAGGCTATAAAAAATTAAAAAAAAGTTTGTTTCACAATAAACATTTACGTACTAAATCCTGTATTGGAAAAAGTAGTCTTC
>NW_022703741.1:0-1403 GCF_011630105.1 Anneissia japonica | reverse complement strand
CTCATTGTAAAATTTAATAAAAATAGAAAAATCATATTTTTTAGATTGTTATTGTGTTTTTTTTTTGTTGATTCCTAATATATATAATTAAGACATATGTGAATTTCATCCATGTACTTTCGTATATTGGATTAGAAAAAAAAAAAAGTACTAGTACCCTGATTTCCTGCGTGTATTTGTGCTATACTGGCGTAACGTTTGCCTATCAGTGGAGTGCGCCGCCGCCAGCGTTTCAGCCAGACCAATCAAAGATCTTAAAAATTAACAAGAATAGCATTCTCCGCGATAATTTTAATTGTTTTGGTATAAAAAAAGAACTAATAAACGACCCTTCACTGGATAAGTAGAACACAGCACGAAATTATTGGCGAAACGTTTTATTATAGTAGGCCTATACAAGTTATAAATAATTTAGTTCTGTGGTGCCACATGGGCCCACCCACTATTTACCGTCCGAAAATCAGCCATTCCCTTCCCCCACCCCTCTCGGTAGCGAACGTCAAACGTACCTCCTGTCGGTCATGGCGGCACCACCGGGCGGAATAGTTTTTGAGAATAGTGTTGCTTCATTGTTGTGGGGATTAGTTTTTATAAGAAACAGTAAAATTTTGCCTAGGCTCAGTGTACTTATTTTATCGCCGATTTCAGGCTAAAAATTTAATTTTCTGTTCTTATTATACACACTTTTTAAATATATATATATAATTATTATTGTACAGCAGTATATTACTAGACTGTACGCCATTATAGAGGATACTACACTGTCGCACCATACTGAACATATGTTACAGATGAGAGTAGTTTTTTGTGTTGTTTTTTTTTCAAAACAAGAATAGTTACTAACTAAACCAAATAGTTTCATGCAAATGTTTCAAGGGCCGCCTGGGCCCCCTCGAATCCGCCACTGATTTTTCTTTCCGGATTTTCTGTAAATCGCATTCGTTATCATAATCTGAAGTCGGCTCTCTACCGCATGTAATACGCCCTCTACAAATTTGCATATTGTTCTTTTTTTGCTCAAACTTTTCTTTAGTTGATTTAATTAACGTTAGTGAGTTATTGAATGTTAATTGAAATAATGTATTCATGGTGTTTGTCGAAACATCCAATTGAATTTAGGACAGATTCAGTAATGAAAGGTTTACTAAACCATACTGTTTTGCAAGTCATCGTTTATTTTGAGTCTAAAATTGTTGAAAATTTGATACAGGAGGAATTCTTGACTGTCTATCACTCTTGTGTATCAGACACTGCTTTCTACTCGGATCATATTTTTTTTTTCATTCCGTTCTTATACCTCACTGCACCAATGCACTTCCTTCATCTCTGGCATAGTTAAATATTTCATGCTTAATAGGCTCCGATTATCTTGCGCATCTTCGTAGTAGAAACTCGTGCCGACG
>NW_022703740.1:1377-1834 GCF_011630105.1 Anneissia japonica | reverse complement strand
TTCGTGGGACAGAGACGAGACGCTTCCAGGACGCGGAGTAGGGACGGCGCCATGGCACGTTTCGCCGACGCGGTTGACAGGGTGTTGAGAAATCTCACGAACCGAGAGAAGCGACGTGAGTACAACCGCGCGTTCTTCGTGAAGAGAGGACGGGACATCGTCGTGAGAAAGTTGGAGAGGGAGACCAAGTTGATGCAAGCTCTGAGGGAATCGTTTCTGGTGCACGTCTCTTCCGAAAGGTTACCGGACGAGGGTGCTGCGATCGACGAATCGTTTCTGGACGACGTCAAGCAGTTCGTGTGCGACCTGATGACGCTTCTGCTCTGCTATTCCGAACAGACTGAATCGAAGAAGCATTTCTTGCTATCGAACTCGGACGAAAGTACTTTGTACCTGCTCAAGAGGACCGAGCCAACCAGAGGATGAACGTCATGGCGAGGTCGTCGCGCACTCCGAC
>NW_022703740.1:621-1365 GCF_011630105.1 Anneissia japonica | reverse complement strand
GCTGAGACCACTTCCCGGAGATCGGCTGCTGCCTCGGATATTCGAGGTGAGCACATCCCGTCTGACGGAATGTTCGAGTCTGCTGCAACGGATGATGGGCGAGAAGGTGTGCAGGTTTCGGATGAAACAATTAAACCGTTAAAAACTTTAACTTTTCGTCTCTGTTTCTTTCTTTTTGTCAAATTGTCATTCGTGTGCATGCGCGAAGATGCTGCTGCGGAGGCGGCGACGACGACCTCGTTGTCCTCCGATATTCCGCGTGGCGCCGGAACAACCGAAACAGGTTCCGTTTTCTGGGACGATCTTCTAACCGTTTCCGGTTCCACGTACCAAGAGGTGAGGCGGATGCGTTTGCTAGCCGACGAGCGCCAAGACATCTTGGGTTGCCCGGCCGAACGCAGGTTGTCATTAATGACAAGGACGAGCCGCAAAATCGTCGGTGTTGTTAAAAAAAAATAAAACAAACTGTAATGGCAACTAGAGTTCCCGGTTTCGCCGGCACTTCTACCTCGACAGCCGACGAACGATCGGCGAGATCCCGAGAAAAGAAGAGGAAGGCGCCGACGGAAAATGCGAACGCCAAGCAATCTCGCATGGACGACAATTACGAGAGGCACGTTCACGCGCAGCTGGCCGACCCCGAACTCACTCCGACGGGGTTGATGCGCATGGTTTCCACGGCGTACAGATCCGGATACGCACCGTCGGGTTCGATGATGGGTCTGTCCCCTCAGCTGGTGCGCG
>NW_022703740.1:0-575 GCF_011630105.1 Anneissia japonica | reverse complement strand
CGTCTCCGGAACCGTGTGCGGCGACATGGAGACCGACCAGGAGAACCCGGACGGCGCGTGCGATCTCAAAGGTTTGTTCGAATGCCTGTGCAGTCTGCTCTCCCTGCTGGCGAAGATTCTCGAGACGACCGAGTACAGCGAGATGAAAGAGAGCGTGAGAACCATGTGCGACTGTCTATTTCTCGGCGGTAGCTTTCTGAACTCGAAGAAAGAGAGAAAGCTCTTCACCTTCAAGGAAGGCAAGCTGATACGGAACAAGATCGCGTACGCGCGCGATCTCAAGAAGATGATAGCCGTGCCTGGCATCGAGTCGCCCTCTCCTTACATCGGCGATACCAAGCCGTACATGCAATTCGGCAAATACTATCCGGACACGAGGTTGACGGCGAAGGAGTTCTGTCGAAAGCTGTTCACGAGTTCCCGCGACAACGACTCGACGCGAAAGTTGATGTTGAAGAAGGATACCGGTCTCGACGACGAAGACTTCGAGAAGCTCGTACGTGCGTGCTCTTTCGTGAAGAACGTCGAGATCGGAACCACGTACCGGCTGTTGCGGTACGTGGCCGATATCGAGT
>NW_022703739.1:0-611 GCF_011630105.1 Anneissia japonica | reverse complement strand
GGATTCGGAGCAATGGATCAGAAAGCCATTGGAAAAGTGAATCCGAACGGATTTTTATTTCTGACCAATCAGCGACAAGCGTGAATGACCCCAACGCTAGCTCTGAACTGAAACAGCTCGAAAAAGTCAGCGCGAGAAAAGATACTGTGTGCCGTGCCGGGATTTGTTTTTGCTTTTTAATTTTATGCTGTATTTTAGGCGTAACTTGCATCACACATCAAACAACATATTCACTAAAAAAGTATATTTCTAGTTTTTTTATTAAAAATAAAGTTAAATGAACTTCTCTCAGCTCTCTACTCTAGCCATCTCTAGCCTAGGCCATGTAGGCCTAGTCTAGAGTCTGAGAGAGCGTTTATCCGGCCCAGCCTAGGGGCCCTACTAGCTAGCTTAGCTAGTAAAAAAACACGACAGCAGCAGTTGCTAGCCAAGTTGCGCATTTCCTGCAGACAGACGACAGACCCCACGGCACTAGCCTAGGCTTCATTCCTAGTGATAATAGAGGGGTGAGGTGAGGGCCTATCGTCTGTCTGTGGGGACGGAACCCGCACGCACTGCCTTTTTTTAATCAATACATATTTATTTAACATATATTTTTTATTTCAAATGGT
>NW_022703737.1:0-932 GCF_011630105.1 Anneissia japonica | reverse complement strand
AAAAAAAAATCACGGTCAATTAGCCCCCTTGAACTGATCATCGAGCCCCCACTTCACTTTCGCTCTCCTCCCCATCAGCGCTCCCCCTAATTCAATACTTCTAGATACGCCACTGAACGTCTGAAACTTAATTTAAAACTGCATAAATATATGTCACTACATTAGATAGAGAACTTAAAATTAATTATAGACCTATGTTTATAGTGGTTATTAAGATGCTTCTTCAGTAAACAACATAATCAGTGGAACAATTAGTCATTCAATGCATTAGTAGAGCCTATAGAAATGCAACTAAGATCACAACCACAGATACTCAACACTTCGGCCTTGTCATACGAAATTGATTGTGGTATATGACATTACCACAGCAGGCCGACGTGAACACACCTTAATCTTCCACCCAGACATTACGGTATCTAAAAAATATTTTATATTAGAAGTGCCAATACAGACTAGTATTATTCGCTTCCAAATAACACAAAAATAGAGTATCTGACCAAAATATAATGCCTTTTTTTTCTTTGCAGATCTCGCGCTATATATATTCAAGCAAAAGCTGAATTAATACAATATTTAGTAGTAGGAATTTTGTTCCTGTTATACTTACTTAAATGAGGAATCCAATAAAGTCATAGTCCATTCTTCAAGCCACATTTCATATTCCTGTTCCTTAGTTATAAAAATGTATTAAATATGGCACACCACTTATCCATTCGACATAATCGCCAATCGTTCATAAATAGTTACGAACGCGTGTAGTCCTACTTATTTCAATCGCCGATAAGTGGACTCCACACAATATGTCCACGTTTGCAAGATTTGGACACACTGAATCTCCGCAATTATTTTCAGTTCGAGCGAGTTTAAGTACGTACGGGGGTTGAGTAGACCTAATCATTTCAGTAAACCGATGACGTAGATCTTAAAGCTCA
>NW_022703736.1:0-1047 GCF_011630105.1 Anneissia japonica | reverse complement strand
ATGCCAATATAGAGAGTTAGCCAAATTTGCATATTGGTACAATCGAATACGCTGCCCTTTCAAAAACTCTGTTACATTTGTAAACAGGGCATTTTTAGGCCTGTTCTTCACAAATATTCAAATGATATCAGAATAGAGCGTACACTGATACTGTATACCGTAACTAAGCCTGCATAAAAGTCGATCTGGACCTTCTCGTCTCGTTAACATGATAACTATTTAGTGAACATTTCGAAATTGTTTGGCATTGAACAATGTTACCACCATAATGACATGATAATTATCGGTTAAGGATCAAAATAATTCTCTGGGAGGATAGAGTATGCCGATTCTACTACAACATATTGAAATAGTTAATATCATATACTTGTAGGCCAAAAAAAAAAGAATAGCCAGCGATGTTGGTAAAGTTGATGATGTAAACTATGGTCGAGCTTTGTTTAATCGAGTACGACTTAACGGGACCGCCAAGAGTAACATTTCTATCTTCTGGTTTTCAAGAAATGTTTAAGTGACTATTAACCATGATTTCGAAGAAGCCTTTTTTGAATGAAAAGTGTTTTTCCGTTAAAAACTATAAGCCACAGTATATTATAGATGAGGCCTATAGACCCCAGGAGACATCTGGCGTTTCAACAGTAAAGCAAAAGCGTTAGGGATACGTATCGATATAATTGTAATTTGTACGTATGAATATCGAAACTCCCTAATCTAATTTGCACCGTACTATCAGATGAATTTGTTGCCTTACTTGCATCAATCAGATCTAATATCGAGTCAATTTGTCGAGTGTCACAACACATTACCGTATTCTATTGAAAGTTAATGATTTATTTTTATTCAACACGTTCAGAGAAATAATGTGCAATAGATAGGGGAGTATAGAATTACGCAACAGTCCATTATTCGTTCTTTTCCAACATGTTTTTAACCTTCATCAAGTACATTAACTTTTTATATCGCTGCGATGATTAACGCTTCGGTCCGCGATGATGTCAATTAAATGTAGGTCTTACATATATATATGTATAGGCACAGGGGTTATAT
>NW_022703735.1:0-506 GCF_011630105.1 Anneissia japonica | reverse complement strand
TTAATTATAATCTGTTAAATCATTATGCTGCTACTGTATATGCAGAAACTCTCAACACTACTGTATAGTGCTCGAGTCCTAGTCAGTCAATCGCACACACGCAGTGTGTCTTTGTGGTCCTGCTCTGATTGGTTCAGTTAAGTGTGATTGGCATTTCTTAGAATCAGTGGGTTTGAAACATTGACAATCTGTATTTAAATTTTACCTTTGGTAAATTATACAGTATCCTGATTGGTTTATAGTCTTCAAAAGTATCAAGCTGCCAGAATGAGATCTACAACAACAAAATGAAAAAAAAAAAAAAAAAGGATAAGAGTTACAATAGACCTTTCTGCTAATATAACTTGGATACTGTTGCTAATGTCCCACAAAAAGATAGCGTAAATGTACGTAAACACGTGGGTATTCCAGGCACTACAGTATTCTGATTGGTCAGTAAAGTTCGATTGACACACTCCGGAAAATTCCACTTATCCGAATTGACAGGTGTATATATTTCTGTAGGC
>NW_022703734.1:0-573 GCF_011630105.1 Anneissia japonica | reverse complement strand
TTATGCGCTAATAGATTATCACTGCATTTAATTGCTAGACATATAATGGTTGATCTACAGATATTAAATACGTGGTTCATTGGTTGCATAATAAAAATTTCTTTCTGTGCCTACAAGTAGATACTAATTCATTTCTCCTGTTAAGTGAGCCTAGTTCTGGGTGACAGATTATTAGAAACTTTTCATGTAGACAAAGGTTACATCTTTTGGTAGCATTTGTATAAGCCTTACATTGCTTCATGATTTTCCATTGAATTGAATATTGCACATTATTGTTCTTTAAAGTCCAAATGTATTTACTTAGTTCAGTACTGTTCTTATGTTTAGCATTTATAAATGAGCTGGTGTGATTAGCGTATCTTTTTTTGAAGCTGTTCTCTGTTAATCCGATGTATGTTTCTATGGTTGAATTGTCGCATCTCGTTACGGTGGCTTGGTATATTATTCCCTCGGTGAGGCACTTGCCTGGTACGGGCACTTGCCTACGGACTTAAAAGCAAACGATGCACTCCACAAATCACCGAAATGAAATCATTCGAAGACGACATGCTAAGACTAATAGAGAACGTAACC
>NW_022703733.1:0-554 GCF_011630105.1 Anneissia japonica | reverse complement strand
AAGAAATGGATAGAAGACACATACAAAAATATTAATTTAATTTGTGTGTTTTAATACAACGTTATAAAAAACATCAAATTGTATACAGTATAGGCCTATAATATTTGTATATCCAGAGAGTTGTTCTGTCCCAAACATCTAATACAATGAAAAGGTTGTTTAGAAAAAATAATTAGATATGAAATAAATGAATAACAATACGAAATATTAAGCATGATGAATAGAAAATAAATATATGGATGAATAAATAAACAAGTACCCAACAAAATATGAAGAGAAAATAAAATTAGATATAAAATCAAATATAAAAACGAAGCAAGAGACAGCATTAAAATAATGTACATAAACAAATAAATAATGTTGATAGGAAATAGTAATTAACTATATAAAGGATGCAATAAACAAATTTATATTTATGTTATAAAATAAAAGCAAATTCAGCTGGCCTGTGTTTCCTGATAATATGGAGGGAAAATCCCTCTCTGTCCTAAAAATCAATATAATTCTACTTATTGATGTTGCTTTTAAAAGCAGCATACACTGAGTTAAAGAAT
>NW_022703732.1:0-500 GCF_011630105.1 Anneissia japonica | reverse complement strand
TTCGGAAAGCCACTGAAAATAAATAAATCTATTTATCATATATTGTAAGTTCGATTTTATTTTCGAATCATAAGTTATAGAAATTTGCATTTTAAAATCTTCCGAGCGTAGGCCTAGGCGTCGGTACACCGCCGTACACGTACGTCATTAAATCATGTCTGTAGAAGAAATGTACGATACGATATCCACGAGTAATATTACTTTTAAACTTAGTTATTATGTGATTTATTGTTGTTATATTAAAAGTGATTAAATGGTAAATACCACGCCATTCTTAACTCTATTCCAGCCAGGAAACGTGAAGTCACACTTTTTCTCCCTTACTTTGACCCCGGAGAGATGCTTCTGATTGGCTTTCACACAAAAGAGGTCCCAGCTCGCTGGTGACCCGCTTGCAAGAGCGGCTGTTCACATGGATCGAGAGCGAGCTGCATGGAAAGCCGCTTGAGAGGGGCTTGTCGTGGGTCACCCACGACAAAAACCGCTCTTGAGCGGTTGTT
>NW_022703731.1:0-650 GCF_011630105.1 Anneissia japonica | reverse complement strand
TTGCACAACTGCTCTGCTGGAAGCGTATAAATGCATGTCGTTGCCAAGTTGTTGCTAACGAAAAATGTGAATTATAGGGTAATACGCCCGCGCGCGATGCAAAAGCGGGGAACACATGGGTTTGTCGCGTCAAAAGGGAACTGTTGCCGAATGATCTCCTTCTCAATAATACCTCCATGGTATCATAAAAGCACATAACGACTTCACATTGACAACCAAACAAACCTAACAGAGACATGATGCTCATACAGTTTGTTATACTTTCACTGCTAAAAATTTCACTGATTTAACAAGTCGGAATTAGATTTTAGTACAATTTTTGCTACAAACCAAGTGTAGTATTTGAAGAGGAACATGTCGAGATTAAACACAAGGGGTAGATTGAAAACAAGTTAAAGTTTTATAAGAACTTAAAAATATGACAATATGGTAGGCCACTAATAACTATATTGGCTGCCGATTTTGGCAAGTAAGTCTGCGCGGCGGCTGTGTTCGCCTATCGAAAGTCAGAAAAAACTAGAAAACGGGAAAAAAATAAATAAATAAATACAAAAAAATTGGGCACCTTTTCCTTAGAAAGAAAAAGACTTGTTATGTTTAAAACAATGGAAAATAAAAGCGGGAAAAAATAAAACGTTCCTTAGACCTGG
>NW_022703730.1:0-503 GCF_011630105.1 Anneissia japonica | reverse complement strand
ACATAAATTATCTGTACTGTTATCAATACCCAACCTACTGTAATGTGTTGGATATTGGCGTACTACAATATTATTAAAGTAATTATAATTCGATGTAGTGTTCCAAAATTTGAATATCTATGGAATTGTTTTATTGATACTTTTCTTTTGAAATTTTTTTAAACTGAAAATTAACTATTATACACGTGCTGTAATGACATTAGATGTGCAAGTGTTCGTCCTACAACTCTTCAACAAATTACAGATAAGAACCAACATAACGTATCAGTTATCAACATGAGCCTAGTGTATGTGATGGATAAATTTGGATACTAGCATACTATATACTACTATTATTATTATTATTATTATTACTAAAATACTGTTTTTTTTTTAGAGTAGTTTAAAAGTTAAATTATTTTGAATGTTTTATTGATATATTGTTTAAAAATTACTTTTTTCTTTTTAATAAAATAACGGAGCACCAAGTAGAAGATCGCTACATTGCACGTGTTTTAGTGGGC
>NW_022703729.1:138268-142601 GCF_011630105.1 Anneissia japonica | reverse complement strand
AGGCCTATATATATATAGAGAGAGATGAGATCAAAGACTTATATAAACTTACTATACTTATAGAACCGGATGAAATTCTTTAAATTAAATAAACATTTCAACTCATCCATATAAAAAATGCTTATTTCAATTGATTCAGTAAAAACATTTTACTAAACGGAACTTTGTCGCTAAATATTATTTTACTTTCACACTGAACACTCTTTTGAATTACTGTAATCTACAGTGACAGCATCATTTTGTTAAGGTATTGCAGACTGCGCATGTTTTTAACTGGCTTACAAGACTATATAATGACGAGGAGGACACATCATAACCATTATGCTGCGCAGACTAAACACAGATCACTGAATATTGTTTATTTGTTTATTTGCTTAGTCACTGGAGTTCTTTGGATGTAAGCTAATGAGATGTTTTCAATAAAGGTAGTTATACTTCATAATATTAATTTCAATTAGTAGAAGATAAGTCGAGCGTCTCCCTTTACGTCTTGACTATATCAGTATTTTATTTAAGCGTTAGAATAAATGAGTAAGATATTAGTGAACATTACTCCTATAAGTGTGTTCACCCACATATACATTTTAAAAGGTATATAATTTTATCTGTTGATCTGTTAAAACATAAACATTTTGCTTATTGGCGTACATTAGGCAAATTAAATCTTTAAAAGAATATTCCCTTGCCTTTATTGCTATAGGCCTACTCGAAATTAAAATTGCATCAATCGAATATTAATAGGCTTATTTTATATTCGCCAAATGCCTGTATATATATTTATAAGCAGTGGTAATCTATGCAAATTAGAACAAATACTTCCGGTAGGTAAATGATAGAAACAGTGCTCTGTTTCTATCAAGAAGTAATATTTTTGTCTTACCTGACTGATGCGTTATAAAATTAAATGCTCAGCACGTTCCCAAATACTTGCAAAAATTAAATCGCAAATGATTCAGGAGGGAATTGAACCTGCAACCTCCAGTAACCTGGTGTCATAACCACTAGACCACCGAGCTAGCGCTTAGTGATTAGTTTTTTGAATTCGATCTAAAAGTAGGCAGCACGTACTGCAATGTAGGGCAAAAATACCACTTCTATGATATTTTCCTGACGCAAACACATCGAAATAGCATTGCCGTATACACGCTGCTGATTCCCACTCAAATTATTTAAATAGGCCTATGTTTATGCAAATTAAAACAAAGTACCCCCCCCCCCTTTTTTTTTTTACTCACAAATGTCCCATATGTGGACTCATGACAACACTTCTTTTGGTTCGGTCAATTCTCGACACAAAATTGTTCAACGGCCTAAAAATAAGTAATTAAGTAAGGGCTGCTAAAATTCACAGAGAATTCCAATCAGTATAACATACCGGTAAATTCTAATAGGTTAATTCTACTGCGAAATGTAGGGGCTTGTTATGATTTTGTTGCATTTTGTACCTGTCGTCAATAAGTCGTTTATGACAATTGCATTGTTTGCAACAACATTTCATTAAAAAACATTGTGTCCTCTTATTAGAATATTAAATAATTCAATGACATACACGAGGTATGGAAGTGTTAAAAGCACTCATACGGCAGCTTTGTATCAAAGCAGTAAAATATGCTTGGTTATCACTATATTTTTATTGCAATGAAATGTTACTATTAATATGTTTTCAATGTGGATCACGACATAACCAAACAAATAATGTGCAAATTATTATTTCAATAGGCGTTGTGGCTCCTGCTTTTAGCCACCGTTGGACGTTCTGCAGGTAAGAGTATACTGTACTACGTTGAATTTAACAAGGCTTACTATCGTCTGTGTGGTGAGAGTAGTGTGCTCCTCCTCTGCGGTTCATTTTCTTGACCCTGAATTTTATTTTATCGAATATTCAATATTCAAAATAGCAAACTCTGTATGTTAACAATGGACCTTTCTGAAACATACATTTCATTACATGATCAATTTTTAGTAACGCATCAGTGAAATAAGTAGGGCCTTCACGGAAATACTGTACTCTCTAATGACTCAAGTTACTGCATGACTGTTTTTATAATTTTAATACAACCAATTTCTTCTAATTTTAAATACATTTTCCCATGAATTAGTGATAATTCGTTATCACGCATAGACTTGTGTTAAATGCGTGACAAATTTAGGATCAGGTAAGTGTTTCTGCAAAATGCGTGTTTCATCCAAAATCACTTTAAATGCGGGACTGTAACTGTGGTCTATTATTGCATCAACTTTGGCGTTTGTAAGTCGCATTTCTTTTTATAGTTTTGCAGTGAAAAGGATTTAGTTATATGACAAATATATTATATTTGTATTTAATTAATTTTTAAAATGCAGTTAATTCTTATTTGGCTGTGATGACCACAATTAAAAGCAGTCCAACATCGATCCAGCAGCTTCAGCAGTGTGTAGTGCAATTTCTCAAGAAAATTTCTAGAGCTCAGCATGCTGACTTGCAGGGGTGGATCCGGCGTGGGGCCACGGGGGTCCGTTCCCCCATCAGTCCCGCCGAAAAATTAAAAAAAAAATGGGTAAAAATTGAATTAAAAAAAGGAAAAAGGAAAAACAGGAAGTATAGGCCTAATCATAATAAGTTCAGTGGCTGAAAAGAGAGCTCGATTATGTTACTACTGACTAATTTTTAATTTTCTATTGATTGACGAAAAACACAATGTTATATCCCCGACGACGATTTTTCCAACAATTTCATAAATCAAGGATGTCAAAAAGGCTAAAAGACGGACCTAAGACGAGGTTTTTTAGCCATTATTACGGAATATAGTACCCAGCTAGAACAGCTATCCATGCTCAGTGGCGTAACGCCTGTGCGCTCTCGTGCATCAGTCCGCATGGCCACCGACCCTTAGGGGCCCCTTCGGTTCTTCTACCCATAGGGTCCTCGCTTTAGCACCCTGATCCAAAAGGGCTTTGTTGATACATAAAAGCATAATGTTGGGGGGGGGGGGGGGTGGAGATGGGTGCCCAATGCCGTAGCCAGCTATTGGGATAGTTTATGGCAGTCCACACAATTTTTCTAATGGATCCACAAAGAATGGGATTCAAATTTTCAAAATTGGGTCCAATTTATGCAGTTTCATGAATAAAATGGGTCCACTTTTTGAAAAATGGGTCCCGATTTCTCATACTTAGCCCAGCCGTCCAGGACCTCTCTATTTTTGTCATTTTTAAAAAATGGAGATAAAATATTCCAATTCTTTGAATGAGTGCCATTTCCGGACATCTAGAGGTGCCATAATCATAATTTGCTTTGCGACTCCCAGTATAGTATAGACTATAGGTTCTTTATTAGACCTATGCGACGCCCGTGAAGGGGAGGGGTGTCTAAGGGAGTGAAAGCATAGCTACCGTTGGGAAGAAGTCAATAATTTTGTAGAGGAACACTGCTTTGAAAAAGCATTTTTACCATATTAGAGTGCCATTTCCGAGTGTCTAGGGGGACTTATTCTTAAAATTTCTTTACCTCAGCCCCACCATGGTTGGGGTGAGGTGGTGTGGACTACCTATTGCCCTCTCCCGTCAGAAAATGTCTGGATCCGCCCAACATATCAATATGCTATCCTAGCTGCTGGAAAACCACCACAATTGTGCCAATACCCAAAGTACAGAATTCGATCGACTCTTTTGCGAGAGTTTTTGAATCTTTTATATGTGATTGGATAACGGAAGATATTAAATGTAATATTGACAACCAAAAATTTGGCAATATGCGTGGTTCTTCGACAACCCATTATCTTATTGAAACGTTAGATTTTGCTTTTAGAAGTTTAGATAAAACTGGCACTTATGTCAATCTAGTTACAATTGATTATCTAAGGCATTCAGTTGATATATATTGTAGTCAAGCGATCACTTATTCCCTCTCGTCTGCAGCTTCCTTAAAGATAGAACTCACAATACTAATTACATAATACACTGTTATACAGTGTTACTTGTGGGGGGGTCCCTCAGGGTACAAAATTGGGTCTGATCCTCTTAGTTTTAATTAAGGATGCCTGTCTAGGAAGCTGTTGACGATGGAAATATGTCGATGATCTAACTATTGATTAATGTGTTCAACGTGGGAATATTTCCACTTTGCAGACCACTTTAGATGATCTCACTTATTGGAGATACCATAATTACATGATTCCTAAACCAAGTAAATGTCACCACATGTGAAACCAGAGCCTTGCAGGCGTCAACGTTCCTATGCATGATACACAACTTTTAGAAGTATATACGTGTAATATATATATATATATATATATATATATATATATATGTATGTATATACATATATGTATATATATATATACACATATACGTA
>NW_022703729.1:121419-137094 GCF_011630105.1 Anneissia japonica | reverse complement strand
TTAGCTTTTATTGATCGTTATTACATCCTGTCTCTTATACACATCTAGATGTGTATAAGAGACAGGTATATACACCCTGATATACCGGTAATAGAAATATTGTAAACGCCTTATGGTGATGACGAGTGATTTTCTCAGACTCAGCTAAAGATAGGGATAATCACTACAATAAAGCTCACAAAACAAATAGCCACGAAGGCTAGGAAAAAGCTTAACAATTAATAGAAACCTTTATAAAAAGAAAACACTGTTCATCTGCTATAAATAATAATATTAATAATACAAAAAATAATTAGAAAACTATTCGCGAATTAATTCTCAAAAACAAACCCAATATTGAAAGAGTTTACAAAAATGGTGAACTGTCTAGCAGTGATGAGGAAACTGCAAATGAATTTAATAAACATTTCACATCTATTGCAGTGGTGGCTCAAGGATATAATTTATGAGGGGTGGGGCTAAGATGTCCGACTGGGGAGCTAAGTTTTTATGGGTGTTCATCTGCTATAGGGTGCAGCGTTATCTGAGGGCGGAAGGCCAGAGCCAGGGTTGGGTATAGGAGGGGGTGTCCCCTCCTCCAAAACGAGATTTAAAAAATAAAAAATGGGACTTCTAGGTCTGTCTCTTATACACATCTTTAAACAAAATGTCGGAAAACTTTTCTTTGACGCATGCGCATTTGCATAAATGTCTACACACACACATACACACTACACACAATAAAAAACATAGGAAATAGCAAGAGTGATTACAATAGTTCCTATTGCATTACATGCATAGGAACTAAAAAGGGTTTCCTTACGAAACCCATTGTTATTCAATCGTTATTAGTGATAATATAATTTCCCATGTTGATAGCCTTAAACTTCTGGGTGTTAATGTCACGAATAAATCATGTGAGTGAAATTTGCAATAAAGCCTCTCGGCGTTTATTCTCACTCAGTCTTTTGAAAAAAAGCGGAGCTTCTGTCAGTGACATGGTTAAAGTTTATACTTGTTATATACGGCCGATCCTTTAGTACTGTTGCCCGGTGTGGAATTCGTCTCTTAGAGTTATGCAGTGCGACAAATTAGATAGGATCCAGAAAAAAGCAGTCAGGATTATTCTAGGTAAAACTCACATCTCAAATCAACAATGGTCCCATACTGAAGATCTAAAAATCACCAATATCATAACACTTAAGTGTAGACGTGAAATTCTGGTATGAAATTTCGGTAAGTCATTGCTTCAATCACAAAGACATCGCTACATGCTTCCTCCTTCAAATCCTAACAACAGAAACTTGACATAATTCACTCTTCACCTCACAACGTTGCCGTGCAATAGGCCTACCCAGAGGCGGATCCATAACTTTTCTGACGGGGATGGGGGGAAATAGGTAATCACCCACCTCCGCCCCACCATGGTTGGGTCTGAGGTGAGCAAATTTTGAGAATAGGCCCCTCTATATGCTCGGAAATCATGGAAATCTCAGATGGTAAAAATGCTTTTTCAAAGCAATGTTCCTCCTCCACAAAATTACTGACTTCTTCCCGATAGGTGCTATGTTCCCCCACCTTAGACAACCCTCCCCTCACGGTCCTCTCCCACAAATGTCTAATCAAGGACCTACTGTATAGAGTATTCTGTACTGGGAGCCGCAAAGCAAATTCCGGGCACCTCTTGATGCCCGGAAATGGCACTCATTCAAACTTAAAATTTGAATATTTTATCTCCATTTAAAAAAATAATAATTGACAATGTAGGGGGTCCTGGCTAGCTGGGCATCCCATTCACACTGGATTGATATGACGTATGTCCTACAGTCAAAGACATGTCTGAGACACATTATGCTGTTATGTATATCAACAAAGCCCTTTTAGATCAGGGTGGTATAGAGCGACTAGGACCCTAGTTAGGGGCACCGAAGGGACCACGAAGGGTCGGTGGCCCTGTGCATAGGCGGTACGCCACTGAGTATAGCTTTCGTTCTAGCAGGGTACTAAATTAATAATGGCTAAAAAAAACCCCGTCTTAGGTCTCCGTTTGTCATTTTTTTACATCCTTATTTATGAAATCGTTGAAAAAAAAAATCGACGTTGGGAATATAGCATTGTGTTCGTCATAATCAATAGAAAATTTAGAGTTAGTGAGTGGTAAAATAATCGAACTTTCTTTTAGCCATCTGCTAGGTCCGTCACTGAACCCATGGGTACACTTATTTTTTACCTCTTTCCTCCCTTTAACTCTTCTCAATTTTGTCTGCCTCTTTTCTATTTTTCGGCGGAACTGACGTGGGGGCCCAGTTCCCCCCCCCCTGGATCCCCCCTGCAAAAGATACCAGCTTTTACCAATCCCATATATTACCAGATTGCTCAATACCTGATCCTCCCCGGTTCGTCGCCTGTTTTACTCTTGGGACCAATAACCCATCGACTTGCGGAGTTTTGAATGTAGCTTTTGATGTTTTTTTTTTGTATTTCTCTTCCTCATATTGAGGGTATTTTCTGAACAACTTTAAATATTATTGAATTTGTTTTTGCAATCATTTGACTTTTAGCAGATTACCAAACGATGGATTAAATATTTTAGAAGTATTAATAGGATAATGACATTTATTGTATATTAATGATTGTTCCGCTCATATTATTTTTCACCTGTCATTTAGAATGTACTGGTATTTATCAAGATTAAAGATTAAATTCTATTTCAGGAAATAACAATTGCTGTCCAACTGGATACTTCTACCACTACTACTTAAATAAGGTCATGTGCAGAGAAGGGAATTGGCCTATCTTTTATTTTACCGGAAACCGTAATCTTGTAGGATCTCACTGCAACATAAATGCCGAGTGTAAGTTAAGAAATATACATTTAGTTTTCACTTTCGAAAACGTTAATAAAACATGTATTTTGCACTGAATTTGCCTATCCCGACTGATAGTGCCTCCGAATTTTTGCGTCTTGTGTGCAACAAGTTCAAAGCTGGTGTGATGTTATTACAGTACATCACAAAATGGAATATTTTGTTGCTAGGCCAACCTATGAACGCACACAGCGAACCTAACAAATTTCACTCTAAGGCGCAACTCAAATGGCGTGTGCCACCACTTGATCTATTGCACTGCTACTTTAAGAATATGTCCCATCTGGATTCGAACACAAGACCTTCCGATTACCATTCGGATACTCTGCCAACTGAGCTATGAGAGGCCAAGTGGTATTATACACCCTTCAATTTTCCTATTATATTAGGACACGTTTTTTCGCAAGCAATGGATAATAGTAAATCACATGAAAGTTACTAATAGTGATTCTTATATTATCTACGTAATTATGTGATTGTATGAGACCTTTATAATTTCATATACACTGTTGTGTGAATGTAGTATTCATGCTTGTTTTTCTAGGTTGTAAATGTGATGATCCTTTAAGCTCCTGTTATAATGATGAGCCATGCATGTCATTGAAACAATGTCAAGGAGGTAACAAGTGAATCAAACTAACGTGGACCTATTATAGCTCCGCGATAGTTTGTATGTGTATCAGTAGTATTATGTTTATAATAAAATCGCGAACCCCGTCGGTAAATGATGAAAATTGGTTTAGGTTAATAAAATATATATCCACATACATAAACACTAATCTCTTATTTTCAGCAACACATGTATCCTAGGTATACTAATACAGCGTTTTACGCAACTCAAAGAAAGGTCTTTAGGACTGTAATAGAATGTTTAAACTGGCAAAGGTAGTTTTCTGAGATTTTCAAACTAAAATAACACCCTGAGTCACCCATTCTGGGTAAATCTCACATTTCAAATCAACAATGGTCCTGTTTTCAAGCTCTAAAAATCACCTAGGCCTACATCATGACACTTAAATCTAGACGTGAAATTCTGGTATGTTATTTCGGTAAATCATTGCTTCAATACAAGCTTCCCCCTTCATATCCTAACAACAGAAACTTGACATAATTCACTTTTCATCTCACAACGTTGCCGTACAGTACCAGGGACGGATCCAGACGTTTTCTGACAGGAGTGGGGGATGCAATAGGTAATCAACACCCACCTTCTCCCCACCATGGTTGGGTCTGAGGTGAGCAAATTTTAAGAATAGGCCCCTCTAGACGCTCGGAAATGGGACTCTCAGATGGTAAAAATGCTTTTTCAAAGCAGTGTTCCTCCTCGACAAGATTATTGACATTTTCCCGACGGGTGCTATGTTCCCCCTCCTTAGACAACCCTCCCCTCACGGTCCTCTCACACAAATCTCTAATCAATGACCTAATATATAGAGTATTCTGTAGAGGGAGTCGCAAAGCAAATTCCAGGAACCTCTTGATGCCCGGCAATGGCTCTCATTCAAACGTAACATTTGAATATTTTATCTCGATTTCCAAAAAAATAATTGACAAATGTAGGGGGTCCTGGCCGGCTGGGCATCCCATCCCCACTGGATTGATATGATGTATGTCCTACAGTCGATGTCAGAGACACATTATGCTGTTATGTATCAACAAAGCCCTTTTAGATCAGGATGGTATAGAACGACTAGGACCCTGGGTAGGGGAACCGAAGGGGCCCCTAACGGTCAGTGGCCCTGTGCATAGGCGTTACGCCACTGAGTATAACTGTCGTTCTATCAGGGTACTACATTAATAATGGCTAAAAACCCTGTCTGCGGTCTCCATTTTGCATTTTTACATCCTGATTTATGAAATCGTTGATAAAAAAAATCGACGTCGGGGATATAGCATTGTTTGTCGTCAATCAATAGAAAATTTAGAGTTAGTGAGTGGTAAAATAATCGAGCTCTCCTTTAGCCCCGGCTAAGTTGGCGACTGAACCCATGGATACATTTCTTTTTTACCTCTTCCCTCCCTTTAACTCTTCTCAATTTTGTCTTCCTCTTTTCTATTTTCCGGCAGAACTGACGTGGGGGGGGGGGGGGGGGCGGGGCNNNCCCTGTTTCCCAACCCCCACTGGATCCGCCCCTGCAAAAGATAAAAGATTTCACCAATCCCATATATTACCAGGTTGCTCAATACCTGGTTCTCTTCGGTTCGTTGCCTGTCTTTACTCTTGGGACCAATAACCCATCGGCTTGCGGGGTTTTGAATGTAGCTTTTGAGGTTTTTGTTTTTGTTTTTGTTTTTTTTTATTTCTCTCCCTCATATTGAGGGTATCTTCTCAACAACTATGGATTAAATATTTTAGAAGTAATAAGGATAATGACATTTACTGTATATTAATGATTGTTCCGCTCATATTATTTTTCACCTGTCATTTAGAATGTACTGGTATTTATCAAGATTAAAGATTAAATTCTATTTCAGGAAATGAAAATTGCTGTCCAACTGGATACTTCTACCACTACTACTTAAATAAGATCATGTGCAGAGAAGGGAATTGGCCTATCTTTTATTTTACCGGAGACCGTAATCTTGTAGGATCTCACTGCAACATAAATGTCGAGTGTAAGTTAAGAAATATACATTTAGTTTTCACTTTCAAAAACGTTAATAAAACATACGTATTTTGCACTGAATTTGCCTATCCCGACTGATAGTGCCTCCGAATTTTTGCGTCTTGTGTGCAACAAGTTCAAAGCTGGTGTGATTTTATTACAGTACATCACAAAATGGAATATTTTCTTGCTAGGCCAACCTATGAACGCACACAGCGAACCTAACAAATTTCACTCTAAGGCGCAAACTCAAATTGCGTGTGCCACCACTTGATCTATTGCACTGCTTCTTTAAAAAATATGTCCCATCTGGATTCGAACACAAGACCTTCCGATTACCATTCGGATACTCTGCCAACTGAGCTATGAGAGGCCAAGTGGTATTATACACCCTTCAATTTTTCTATTATATTAGGACACATTTTTTCGCAAGCAATGGATAATAGTAAATCACATGAAAGTTACTAATAGTGATTCTTATATTATCTACCTAATTATGTGATTGTATGAGACCTTTATAATTTCATATACACTGTTGTGTGAATGTAGTATTCATGCTTGTTTTTCTAGGTTGTAAATGTGATGATCCTTCAAGCTCCTGTTATAATGATGAGCCATGCATGTCATTGAAACAATGTCAAGGAGGTAACAAGTGTATAAAACTAACGTGGATCTATATTATAGCTCCGCGATAGTTTTTATGTATATCAGTAGTGTTATGTTTATAATGAAATCGCGAACCCCGTCGGTAAATGATGAAGAATGGTTTAGGTCATTAAAATATTCACATACATAAACACTAAACTCTTATTTTCAGCATCACGTGTAGGCATAGGTATACTAATCAGGGAACAGTGAAATTACAGTGAAATTTTTTCTTCGATATTATTAGGAAGTTTATTCCAATAAAAAGGACCTTGTAATAGTATATTATATAATTGTGTCACCGGCCGGAGTAGGATATAACGTTAAGTTTATTGCAAGTAATGTATAATGTGTAAATCATTAACAAAAAAAGAATAATAATAATAAGGGTCCCAACACTTTAATATTTGTGTATTGTTTTCTGTTATGCATAATTATATGATTTATCCAATCAACGACAGTGCCCCTTATCCATATGCAGATATTTTTAAGGAGCTGACGGTCAATAACATCGAATGCTTGCATTAAAGCAAGAAAGATACTAAGAAGATGTTTTTATTTTCTAAAGATTCAAGAATTGTGCTAACTAATTTAGTTACGGCGTGCTGTTTGTTATGAGCTTTTGGAGGTGAACATATTCATATTTATTTAGTGAGTAAATATGAATACATTTTGATTTATTGAACCTAAGAAAGCTAAAATTTGAACAGAGCTTACAGTAGACGAAAGCTTTGAAAGTCTTTATAGAAACAAACATTTCATGAAGAGTAATATAAACGTAGTAACATGAATATTCCTACCTGACATAGAACATTTAACAAGGGCAAGGAGGCAGCCACAATGCCTGTAGAAATTCACCTTTGTTGATTTCCTTAATAAACTACATAATAAAATAGTTTATCAAAAAAGTATTCAGAAGCATTTCATCTAAAATATAGGTAAACAAGATATTTAAATATACCGGATTTTTTTTTAGCAGGCACCAAATGGGTGCTCGCTATACCTAAATATCTCCCTTTTTGTCATTAACTTAAGTACAAAAAAATATTTTTATATTTTTTTTCTCAATATTTAAATAGTCGTAATTTTTTTTTAATGAACACAGGCAATAAGGTAGCCAATCTCAATACCCTAAAACATAATAATAGGAAAGTCGATTTGTGATACAATAGAAAGAATGACAGGGAATAATAAACATCACTGCACATACCGTTTTCGGGGATCTATTCTCCTGCAACCTCTTAGTTAAGTTTTAAAATTTATAATTCGGGAAGAATGTACCAAGTAATGAGTGTGCACAGACAAGCCAATCACTATTCCCGCCCTTTTCCAGCACCTTTCCAGGTTCTGGAAACTTCAATGACTCATTAAAATGAACGAACAGCGATCAAGTTGTTTTCAATACTTATTTAAATGAACATATAACATGGTGAATGACAAACGGAGGAGCGTACAAATGAACGCATTTTGTGGATGAATAAGTGGACAAACGATCGGACGAACGGATAGATGAACAAACAAACTATTGAGCAAGAAAAGGAACAAATGAACGAAATTATTGAATGTTCCAATCTAAATCCTCAAATTAATATGATTAAGGGTTTTACTAGCTAATTAAGTAATTGTTAAAACTCCTTAAAAGACAATGAAATAGTCACTAAGTAAAATGAGGGAAAGGTTCACTGATTTTTATCAATTAATACTAGCGCTTTATCTATACGTTAGATTCTAAAATGGACAGTGTTCAACATATAGGCCTATCATTTGTGTTGGTTCGAATAAATATTTCCTTGTGTTGAAACCAAAAGTTTGTTTATATTCAAGACAATATGTCGTAATTTATTTAATTGATTCCTTAACACCAAATGTTTCATAATACAAAAGGATAACTACCTTTTCATCATTTCATCTTCTCACATCCGAAGAACACCGCTGAAACAAAATTATGTCACGTATCAGTGATCTATAAAGAACTTTACTGCTTTCGCCTCCTATAAAATGTCGGTCTACCATTATGAGTTGATGCGTATTCCCTTTGTCATTATATTCCTATATAACATTCCTACCCCTTCTCCAACTGCACCTCCAACATGCTCCTTCCATATACCTGAACTTGCAACTGTCAATTTTGATATTAATGATGTTCAGACTGCATTGAGTAAGCTTGACATTCGGGAAAACCCCTGGTCCCGATTCTATACATCCCTACATACTCCGTAATGCATCTAATGTACTGACTTCTCCTTTCTACAATATCTTTCGTTTGACTCTACAGAATGGTAAATTACTATCTGCCTGGAAATTGTCCCATGTCACTCCAGTTTTCAAATCTGGCATCAACAATTATAGAGCAGTTTCTCTTACCCAAATATGTTGTAAGATACTTTAGAAAATCATTTATTTTGAAGTATTTGGGCATGTTACAACCAACTGCCAGTGATGTCCAACATGGCTTTCTTTCATCACGCTCCCGTGTCACACAATTAACAAACTTGACCCATAGATGGGCATCGTCCCTTGACAAATCAAGACCACCCCGAATTGATATTATATTCCTAGACTACTCTAAAGCTTTTGATAAGCTTCCACATCATATCATCCTTCATAAGCTGGCCTCTCAGTTCAACATACGAGGTCAAATTTGGGACTGGACACATTCGTTTGTTCATGATAGAATCCAGAAAGTAGTTTTCCAAGGTTCTATCAGTAATCCACTCCCTGTTACATCTGGAGTCTCTCAAGGCAGCGTGTTGGGACCGTTATTTTCAACCTATTTATTAATCTTGCTGCCTCTTTACCATCTTGTGCCCTTTTTTCTGATGATACTATCATTCACAAAGAGATCTACTCTGTTGATGATGAAGCTGTTGTTCAATCATATCTTGATACTCCACATGGTGCACGTCAAATGAGATGCAGTTAAATGCTACCAAGTCTAAAGTCCTTCACATCACTCGATCAAAGAAAGAGTACCGTCCGACACACTATATCAATGGCTCTTCTATTCAATCTGTTCTCACTCATTCTCATCTTGGGATTACTATCAACCACACTCTTACTTGGAATGATCATGTCCAAACTATTGTTGCGCGTGCATTGCTAGTACAGCAGGATGTAAACGCTATGATATAGTTTTCTATGAATAGCGTATCTAAATACTAATACTAATACTAATACTTGCATTGAAGCAAAAGCGAGGAGATATGGGGTATGACGGACGGTTATCAAAATTTGTCTGGCCTCGTCTGTCATGTCGCAGACAATATCTACTCGCATCATTTGTGTGTAAAACTCTTAGTGGCTATGTTGACTGTGAAAGCATTCGTCAATATGTTGTAGTCAATATCCGTCACCAAGAGGTTTTGCGTTTTAAACGCCTTCGTGCAAGAACCAATTGCCTTCACCTATTAGCTATTCATGAATTCCCCAGACTTTGGGATGATTTCCCTGATGATCTCAAAAACTCTTTTCTTGTTGACTTGTCTTTCTCAATAAACTTAAACAATTTGTCCTTTATAATAATTCTTAATTCACAAAGTATTGGAAACAAGTTTGTTTTACATTAGAATTATTTTATTTATACCATTTTATGTTTAAATATTTTAATTCATTAATTATATTTAATAACATATATATATGATATTGGATTTAATTTCTTTAAACTTAAAATGATTTCTGATCAACGATTACATATTTTGTTATAACTATTTTTTGTATTTCACTTAATTTTCTTTCAGTATTAATTTTTGTTAATTTGTTTTATTTTATTATAACTGACCTTTTTTATTTATAATATTGTATTTATGTTAAACTGGATGATTGAGGTTCACAGACTTTGTGTTATAGTGATTTAGTTCGCTTTTGTGTTCCCGCCAACTCATTCAATTTATTGTACTTGTATTCTGTATGTATTCCACCATTGTATTGTACGGTACTTTGTTTCGTTTTGTTTTGTTTTGTTTTTTGGCGAATAAAGAATAAGAATAAGAATTATATAGTCATTCACTTTCACGTGCGCTGTATACACAAAATTCAATTTTACAAACGAGGCAATTTGTGTATGCTAATTGCGCTCACAGTTAATTGGTTTCTTTTGTTAACAATTTTTTGTGTATCCCAGTTCCACAGAAATAGGATTATACGTGAGTATGATGTATCTTTTAATTAGCCATATATGACACATTGATATTGAAATCTCTATCAATAAACACTAATGACCATCGAATTTAATTTCTAAATGTCCAAATATCATTTTTATGAGATGCACAGAAAATTATTAATTTTTGTATTCTCAAGCACAACAACAGTTCCTTTCAGAACTACCTACGTGGCTTACCGCAAGCATTAACATAGGTCTATATATTTTTGTATTCATAGCCAACATTCATGGTAATATTGGTATTACTGTACAAAAAGCTCAGTAGATATAGTTATAGTAAATTCATATTACAGAAACATTTTCGTTGATGGACTCTGTCGTACACGATATTAATTAAAATTATGCATATATTTTAATATATATTAGAACCCCTATTAACAGGATATTTTCAGGACAAAAAAAATGGCTTTTAATATGGGTATCCCATGGGCGTAGGCTAGGGGAATGGTGCAGACGCACCCCAATGGCAGCAAATTAGTTGCTAAGTGTGGTGAAATACTAAAAATTACCAGTAAGGTTTTATTGGATTAGGGATTTAGTTCCGCATTCTTGGAATTTGTTCCACAAAAGCAGAAAACAGTCTCGGTCTCAGTTACAATACAGTCCCCTGAATAGGAGTATCTCTATACAACCGAAGGTGAAATTGTCTCCTTAATAGAGCTTTTATCACACATTAATACACCATGAAGTTTATAATATTCTCACATCTGAAGAACCAGGAGCGGATCCAGAGATGTCCCTAAGGGAGGGGTGCGACAGTGGGACCGATTGAGATAACTTTTACCCCAGGAGGTCCGGGAGCATGTCCCCTCGAATTTGCTGCGATTTAGACGCCCGAAAATAACCTCAGAGGCGTTTTGGGCGATCAACTTTTTCATTTTTTCTTTCTTTCTTTCTTTTTTTTTTCTTTCTTACTTCCCAAAAGGAAGGAACAATTCCAATACCAGTGATCTATGAAATTTGCTTCTTAATGAAATTGGCCTCGTATCTGCCAAACATTATGAAGTGATGCGTCTTTCCTTTTCTATTATAGTCAGTCAGCATTGAGCACATGCGCCGTATACACACGCTTCAATTTGACAAACGAGGCAATTTTTATGCGAAATTTTATACTAAAATTCCTAGAAGCTCAATAATCTTTGAGTTTACAAACTCTGATCAAGTCTTAGTCCTATGCTTATAAAAATATAGACTTATTAAAAACGTAACAGAGAATTAAAAAAATCTATTGCTAGCAACCTCACGTAAAAAAAATCTAAATCAATAGAGTTACACATTATGTAAATTTCTAGACGCTAATCTCCATTTATAGTAGAATCATAGGCCTATTATAGAAACGTTTTTGTTGACGTACACAACATGGCAGCAAATTAGTTCTATTAAATCCGTTAAAATACTAAAAATGACCATTAGGTTTTTATGGAATAGGGATTGTTCGCATTCATTTTTTAGTTCCACATTCTCATTTCACCCCCACCCCTTAAAAAAGTCCCCTTCCCATTAATAGGAGTTGGCTGTAGTGTTAAAAGTCTCCGTAGGTTGATTGAACAGTTGTTTGAAATTGTATTTTGTCCAATTCCCAATGTTATATCTGCAATCAATGGGCCTTTGCAATCAAGTAGCTCTGTTATTCTAACTTTTTGATATGGTGACCCTGTAATCCAACCGTGCTACCTCGGCGATTCAGCCTCCATCCACCAACTTGGTTCACGGAAACCTCCTCTTTGAATTAGTATATTTCGATTAAAACGTTCAAATGACTAGGAACAGTGAGGGACTTTCACAGATGGAGGGTCTATACCACCTCAGCCTCACCCCATGGTTGGAGCTCAGGCAAGAACATTTTGTACTATGGCACCTCTGGATAGCTGGAAATGGCACTCAGACTTAAGATTTTAATATAATTTTCTTTTTCTCATTTAAAAAAAATTTTGACACATTTAGGGGGAACCCGGGTTGGCTGGCCCCCACTTAAATCTGCCACTGGGAACCATGTCTAACGTCTAAAAAGCATGTGGAAAAAAATCATATCAACCTGCTGCTCTTTCTTTAATTAGTGATTGATTCGGAATGATAATAATGAACCATTTCTGTATTTTAGTTTTTCTCTCAACCGAATCGGAATATGAATTAGAAAGCCAAAAGAAATGCATGTACACCTAGTTCCACTCATCTGAATTATAAATTTATCAGAGATAGATCACAAATTTTTATTAAATTTAATGGTTTTATGTTCGAATATATCATCAAATAATGACACTTAACCGGAGGGGTATTATCTCCACAACTATTCGTTATACAATCAATCTTTTTTCGCAATTGTTAAATTCGTGTATGACATGTGTATTGCAGGAGCAATTACACAGAGTGTAGCATTATTATAGACTTAAAGGTTATGTTATGCTGAGACGATGAAAGAGATATGTTTGTTTCAAGAAAGAGAAATATCCGACTATAGGATAAGTAATTTAGATGTAGCTAGACCAAATGAGTGCAAGTGCTTGGAAGTTAAAATTATTGCCAACTATTAAGGAAGACAACATCAATGAAGCTAATTAATTTGCTGTTATAAAGGATGCATTATCGATTTTTAGCAAATTGTAATAAGCTTCGTCTCGTGTTTTACATGATCTGTCGCTTGGTTTTCTTAACTATCCATAGCAGATACAAGCATACTATAAACAGAAAGTGTAAAGCAAAAGAAACGAAAAGAAAGGCAAGATATGGAAAGATATAGAAGGAAAATGAAAGGGAAAAGAAAAGGAAATGTTAAAGGAAAAGAAAGGAAAGAATAAGAAATGTGAAAGGTACGGAAGGAAATATGAAAGGCAAGAAAGAGAAAATAATTATATTAAAATGGAAAAAAAGAGAAAGAAAGGAAAGAAATTTAAAAAAAATAGAAAGACAAATGAAGGAAAAGGAAAAACGAGAGGGTAAAAAAAGACATTAATTACAGAGAAGTAAAGTATAAGAGAGTTAGGTATGAAAGAAAAGAAAAGAAAGAAAGAAAATACATAAAAAAGGAAAAGAAAAGTAAGTAAGATAATCATATTACATCATATCATTTATTTCACCTTTTTACAGAAAATAAAACAAAAAATAAATAAAATTAAAAAAATAACAGAACAGTAGTAAATCAATGAGGCAGGATTACCTAAAAGTTATAACGAAAATATCAGTCTAGAGGTTCTCCATAATGAAATACTTACTTAAAGATATGAGAAAAAACATGCAATAATTTGCTGTGTACTACCACAAAATCTAGATGTTATAGATGCTTTAGTTTGATTTAGTAATTTTACGGCTATAAAGACGTACTGTTTAAAAAAAAAAAAAAAAATCCGTAACAAATTTTGAATTCTCATTTAAATAATTTAAATAGATTATTACCTTCCGATCAAATTGAGTCGCTGTCAGGTATCTGGATAAACCCTTAAATCGCTCTCTGTGAAGTTGAACACGTTTGAATGGGCTATGCGAACAGCTTTAAATAGTGATAAGTAGAGTACGCTATTTCCTAAGTTCAGTTCATTCTTGTACAAATCCTATATAGTGTGCAATACCTATATTTAAAATAAGAAATAAAATAATAAGGGAGAGAGGATACAGAATTGTAAAATACTGAATAAAAACAGTTGATAGTGGAGATTCAGTATTTTGAAAATTAATAAGAAATACCTCGATTTCGATGTTTCCTCGCGTTATGCTCATTGGCCCTTTCCTTGCATAGAGCAATCGGGTTTTCTATTGAAAATAATACCCAAAAGGTATCGCTGGTTTTTGTGTTTATTTGAGAACAGTTTACGTAGAAGCGGTTGGCGCAACGGTTGTGGCTCGAACTCTCAACATTGAGGTTGGGGGTTCGAAACCCTCGCTGTCCTCAGGCAAGACAGTTTATGTACGTTTGTCTCTCTCCACCCAGGAGTAGGTCTATAAATAAGTACCGGAATAGGCTTGGAAGGTAGTGGCGACTTCCCCCTCCCTCCCGCGCCTTGCACAGTCTGGCCCAAACGCCAAGGAAAGAGAGACGGGCACTCCGGCCTGTGGTCCCAGTGTTTTGGGTTTCGACCTTCCTTTTACCTATAGCTTACGTAATAAAACAAACAATTATAAACATAAAGTCACTTGAAATAGAGATGAAGAGTAGTAGTAGCTTAAGTATATGAAAACTGAATACAGTAGCTATAATGATAGAATTCGTTCTGTAGTAGGCAGAGGGTGGGCGGTAAACTCGATAGTAAATTTGCCATTGGAACGGCACTTTTGAAAAAATTTGTAAAGAAATCGCTGTGGCACAAAAGCTAAATATTGTAGGTACTCCTGTCAGTTCAGTAGTCGCAATATAGTAATTTGCAAATTAGCAAATGTACCTATTGGATATGTTAACACAAATAATAAGGAAGAAACAGATATTATAAAGAATAATGATGATGTTAATGATGGTAGCCTAACAATAATTCAATTTATCCTACATTAGCCTAAAGATGTACTGTCCACCAAAAAGTAAAAAAAAAAAAATAATATTAAAAATAAATTACATATGTTGAATTCTTCATTTAAAAGAACTAAATGAGATAATACTACAGTATTTTAAGCAACATTTTAAACTGACCCACTAAACAAAATCTTCATATCTTCATAATCCTCTTCAAGTGCATTCGATATGCTGCCTATTTGCCCATCGTACAAACTCGGGGATATATCTTAGCTTTCTTGAAACACTTTGCGCCGAAAAGAAGTGCTGTTGGTGGGTGACTCAGGGTGTTATTTTAGTCTGAAAAATCTCCAAAAACTATCTTTGCCAGTTAAAACATTCTATTACAGTCCTAAAGACCCTTCTTTGAGTTGCGTAAAACGCTGTATTAGTATCAGGGAACAGTTAAATTAATTAACAGTAATTTAACTGTTCCCTGGTTTCTATAAAGACTTTCAAAGCTTTCGTCTACTGTAGGCTCTGTTCACATTTTAGCTGTCTTAAGTTCAATAAATCAAAATGTATTCATATATACCCACTAAATAAATATGAATATGTTCACCTCCAATAGCTCATAACATACAGCACGCCGTAACTGAATTAGTCAGCACAATTCTTGAATCTTTAGAAAATAAAAACATCTTCTTAGTATCTTTCTTACTTTATTGCAAGCATTCGATGTTATTGACCGTCAGCTTCTTAAAAAATACCTGCATATGGATGAGGGGCGCTGCCTTTAGTTGGATAAATCATATAATTATGCATAACAGAAAACAATACACAAGTATTAAAGATTTCGACTCAGATTGTGAATTTATTTAAAATGGGGTTCCTCAAGGTCAGTGTTGGGACCCTTATTATTATTCTTTTTTGTTACTGATTTACACATTGCTTGCAATAAACTTATCGTTATATCCTTCGCCGGCCGGGGACACAACTATATAC
>NW_022703729.1:115954-121166 GCF_011630105.1 Anneissia japonica | reverse complement strand
ACGTGGTGCATTCTTAAATATTACACACATTATTTAATTGTATTAGACGATATCATTGATTGAACGATCTAACTAGGCTTACCCTTGCATCGCAATAATACTGAACTAGGCCTAGCTTAGGACTCATGTTTTTGTGGAAAGCTAGATAGCCGTTATGTACCCGACAGTCGGCTGCCTTTATATTTTCAGTTTGCATTCAAAGGGTACATTGCTGCACAGCGAACTGTCGGGGATATAGTACCTTCATATGACTACTCATACGTATACAACAGAAAAAAACGTCGCATGGACTAAGTGAAAAATGGAGATCTAAATGATAGTATTAAAACATTTTAGTTTTATTTTAGGCCTTCTTCAAAATACTGCCTACAGCAGATGATTTTTTTGCCGTAAAACCAAAATAGTTTCATCCATGCCAACATTCCGGTCGGTTAGCATGAGCCCTGACTGAACTCTGCAGAAACTTCACATCGATCTTCGCATCGCGATGTAAAACAAAATGTCGGAAAACTTTTCTTTGACGCATGCGCATTTGCATAAATGTCTACACACACACATACACACTACACATAATAAAAAACATAGGAAATAGCAAGAGTGATTACAATAGTTCCTATTGCATTACATGCATACATGCATAGGAACTAAAAATGACATTTTGCAGAATAGTTTCATGGTGAAATGAAATTGTTGACAGTTGATTGAATTAAACGCAATTTGCGTTTTCCAAAGCGCTCAAACCAGTTACAGCTAGGCTTAACTCAAAACTACCATGATTATGCAGGAATAATTTTTGCTTTCAGTCATTGAGTCGCTATGAACTGAAAATGCACTTTCCTATGCAACGTCGGCTCATATAGCACGCAAGTTATGAGTCTCGATGTACTTCGCTATAACCATTGCAGCCATAGTTTTCACTTATAACGTCGCAGTGAACTTGGTTTTCCTTGTTTGTATTTTCCCGCTTCATTTTTTTCCACTTCGTTAAAATTATATTGGTTTTCCGTGTTTTTTTTTTTTTTTTTTTTTGCTTTATACCTTTTGACGACTTTTGTTTTTGTTGCAATTTCAACTTCATTTCTCATTACAGCAAAGGGGAAAAGCCCATGTTCTGTTGTTCAAACAGACATAGTAAGTCTAGTTGTTGTTATTATTATTATTATTATTATTATTATTATTATTATTATTATTATTATTATTATTTCATATATTATTTATCAACCATAGCAACATTGAAAACATGAATTACGTGGATAAAATTATCACAGAAAATAAACTTATGATTTATAAGATTATTTTAAAACAGAATAAAATAGATAAAATTTTTATTTAAAAGCATGTTTTGCATGGACTTAAGTTTATTTAATATGCTGATTTATTATTATCTTATTAATTAAACTATCGTAAAGTTATTTACATGAATGTAAGTTTATTTAATATTCTGATTAATTATTATCTCATTAATCAAACTATTAAAATTATTATTATTTTTATTATTATTTATTATTACTATATTACTATTATTATTATTATTATTTATATTTTGTTTTATGTACCGATATATTCCCAGGCCTATATAATATATAATGTATATATTTAATAATTTAATTATTAATTATATTATTATTATTATTATTATTATTTTGTTTATATTTTGTTTTATGTATATGCCTAGGCCTATATAATATATAATGTATATATTTAATAATTTAATTAGAAATAATTATAATTAATTGTAAAACATATATAATATAGTGTTAACATAACATAGGCTACGCTAGACCTATTCAATTATTGATACCATAATGTCATCTATACATAAAAACATCGATTTAATTAATTAACAGCAGCTTTTCGCACTGTAGCAGTGCCGATAGAAAACAGCAGCTTTTTTTTTCGCACTGCGTCAGTCCCGATAAAATACAGTAGCTTTTTTCCGCACTGCGGCAGGAGTGCCGATAGCCACTGCCTCCTTGGCTGACCTCCTTGATTACTCAAAACTATAGAAATTATTTCAGTTGCTTCTTTTTGTCATGGTGGGGCAGCGCGCCAGGGTTTCAACTCATGAAAATATTCTTCCCATTGCACATAATAAACATTCATTAATTGTATAACATACAACAGAACACAACATACAACAGAACACACCGTAACTGAATTAGTCAGCAAAATTCTTCAATCTTTAGAAAATTAAAAATATCTTATCTTCCTTGATTTATTGACCCTCAGCTGCTTCTTTAGAAGATAGGCCTACGTGCCTATGGAATGTGGGTGGGAGGTTCCCTTGATTGGTTAAAACCATATATTGTATGCATAACACAAACAATACACAAATATTAAAGATTTTAACTCAGATAGTGAATTTAATAAAGGTGGGGTTCCTTAAGTGTCAGTGTTGGGGCCCTAATATTTCTTAATTTTGTTATTGATTTACACATTGCTTGCATTAAACTTAACGTTATATCCTTCGCCGACGACACAAATATATTATACTACTACAAGGTCCTTTTCATTGGAATAAACTTCCTAATAATATCAAAGAAATAAAAATAAAAAATCCTCATTTAAGAAAGAGTTCGTAATTTTTGTCAAAATGTTAGTAATTGATTTATATTTAACTTGATTCTGCTATTGCTTCTTTTTTGTACTTTTTTCTTTTGTAATTTGCCAAAGGGCCAATAGATTGGTCCTCATCTACGGTATGCCTTGTTTTGTGTAGAAATTATGAAATAAATGTGTGTGAGATGATGATAAGTCTCTCGATGATAGTAGTGATTTCAATATATTTTGGAGTCCTTTCCGACCAGTGGAATATCTTTACTTACATACACTGGAGAAAATTGTCTGATTTCAGTTTGCATCAGCCCAATAATTCGAACATTTATTTTAGGCACAGTTGCAATGACATGCCAATAGCGAACCCAATCACTTTACTACGCAACATGACCCATAAATCTTCATACCAAATCTTGATCCCATTCAGTGATGGACTTCAAGATGAATCTGTTCACCATAAAATATTGAATTCTATTCTAATAAAGGAACAAACAATATTCAAATTCAGTGGCGTAACCCTTATGCGCTTTTTTGTGCGCCCCTGACCCCTAGGCCCGGGCCCTACGGAAGCGTGTGGCACAGCGTGTAAGGCGTTGAACATTGAATCGGAAGGTCGGGGGTTGGAGACGGATGCAAGACACTTTATCTGCATTTGCCTTTCTCCACCCAATAGTAAAAATGGGTACAGTACCTAGAGAAGTTGAATGATTCGAAGTAAAATTAGTAGCCTAGGTGCTGAGCATTCTGCAAAAGAGCTTTTTTAAAAATACCTAACAGCATAATGAATATGTCTCTTACATCGACTGTAAGGACATATAGGCCTATCAGTGCTGGTTAAACAAAGGAAAGGGGGTGGGGAAGTTGGACCTGACACAATAATAGCGATAAAATAGATAATTTTATTCAAACTGTACGTCTGAGAGTGTCATTTCCGGGCTCAAGAAGTGCAATAATAATAATAAATTTTCTTACCTCAGCCTCGTGGAGATTTTCCATCTGTGAAGTCCCTTTCTGTACCCCTCTATTTCATTTATGTCATCTTTAAAGACATTTAGAATACAATGACATAAACATCTTGGGCGGCAGAACTGGGGCCCCACTTTTTGGCCGAAAATATATAATGTCTGCAGATTTTTGTATGATCGTCTCAAAAACACAGACAATGTAATGTAGTATCAGATTAATATTACGGTAATAACTTATAAAACTGTGTTATCTATCTGATTGAAATCACAGATCAACAACAATATTACAATAAAATGGCTTCTGATTTAATGTTTGCAATTTTTATAAACATGACATTGATATTATAAGAGAATTGATGTGAAAATATATGTCTATGCAGATTTTTGTATGATCGGCTAATTTGCAATTCATATTCACATTCATCTTACTATGTTCCCACCTACACCCCACTCTGAACATGATTATAAAACGAGCACATATAAAATCCCACAATGGAACTCACGACCGTGACCCAAAAAGATCCCCAGTCTCAGAAAGTAGGGCTCCAGCCCCATCGTTACACCATTGCCACTATTGTAATAACGCGTATGGTGTACTGTTTAAATGTACGCCTATCAGTAGGCAGTAACGCCTGATAAAAAAAAAAAAGATAGGGAAACTTAAAAAAAAAAAAAAACCAAAAAAAAAAAAAAACCAAACAAACTATTTATCGAGAAAACGTTATTTAAAAAACAAAAATCATAAATGAACCTTCTGCTCAATCTTGATTTCAATTTTGTTTTATTAGGTCTGTGTCGTCAACAGTGGCGTAGAAAAGTTTTTTTCATTGGGGGGGGGGATGATTGGCGTGTTAGCCAGTGTCGTAACAGGCCGGGGGAGGGGCATGGGGAAAACTGCCCCTCCTCTGACGGTTTTTAGCGGGCTGACCAAGCCGTCGTACCGGGCTGGGTAATAAGAGAAAAGAAAGAGGGGAGAGGGAGGGAAAGAGAAAGAAGAAAAGGAAAGAAAAAGAAAAAGAGAAGAGAAAAATAAAGACAAGAAAGGAAGATATCATAATGACCAGACTCACAACACCCTGCAACCCTTCTCCACTTCAAAAACTGTCATAACTCCTTTGATCTATGCTGCCCGATGGCTTAACCACTGGGGGACAAGGGGAAAATATCTATCTTTGAAAAATCTTCCCCACCCCTTTATAAACGCCCTTTTCCCCTGAAAGTGCCTAAAAAACCTCAAATTTCGCGCGCTTCGCGCGCATTTCTTGTTAGCATGGGTCAATTTCCTCTAAAAAATTGCACATTTTAGGGAGTTTTGATCAATTCCAACGAAATTAGAATTAAAAACAATGGGGGGCAAGGAAAAAATATCCATCTTTGGAAAATCTTTCCCCACCACTTGACAAATGCATCCTCTGAAAGTGCCTAAAATTCTTAAATTCTTTGCTCGCATTTCTTGTTACGGTAGGCCAATTTCCTCTATAAATTGCACATTTTAGGGAGTTTTTATCAATTCCGACGAAATTAGAATTAAAAACACAAAAATATTTTGCGCGCTTCACGCGCGTTTTTTAGGGCTTTTTTAGGTTTATCCTTTTAAGTTATTTAAACACATAAGCCTAATAATAGTCCCAAACTCAAGAAAGACAAATTTAAGATAGATCGTTTTAACCAAAAAGAAGGGCCTCAATATG
>NW_022703729.1:109178-115932 GCF_011630105.1 Anneissia japonica | reverse complement strand
GTGAAAGAATATGTTTGTAATAAATAAAACCATGATGAAAATGCTTATATTTAGTTTCAAACACACGTGTGTGGCCTATATTATAAATAAGATAAGCCCTATGTCGTATTGTTTTTTTATATGGAGAGTGGGGTGGGGTGGGGTGGGTATGGTAAATTACTAACCGGGAAAATAAATACCCACTCTGACCCTGGTGTTGGCGCCAATGTGTGCCCTTGTGCGGACAGGGAATGTGCCCCCTCTGAAGCTGGAATTCTTGTTTTCGCAAAATAAATTGATGCAATTTGCTATTATATAGGCCTAATCAATAAATTCTTCATCAACCGATATAAACTTAAACATTCTTGGAATTGACATAACATTACTGATGTTGTACACACCCTTGAGTGTGAAATGTGGCTCTCTTTGCAAGCACATCTAACATCTAAGTAAAGAAGAGCTTAGATTAGTACCAGACAAAATAACTTTGTTATCAACATTAATACATTATGCTAATTTTCATCTTTGTAAGCGCATAAGACAGTGCAAATTATTTCTGTGACAGTCTTTTGAAGTGTGTAAAACTCCATTTTATCCCATACATAGTCAAAATATATTACGGGGGATGATACAATGGACCATCCCCCCTTGTCAAATATTGGGGGGATATAACCCCCATTTTCCCGGGATCTACGCCTATGGTCGTCAAACGGAAAAATCATTAAAAAAACAACGGGACCAACAATCCCTTACTATTATTTTTCCCTTGTAATAATCTTAGGTTTCACTATATACCGGTATTACTAGCGAGCAACGATACATGCAGTTTTGTTTGAACTTTTGCACGCACACGAACCGCAAAAAGGTGGAGCAAACAGTGCAATGAAAAAGCACTGCACGAAACTGTTTTGAACTGCATTTTATATTCCGACATTATTTGATTATTTAGAAATCGAAGCTAGCCCTAATTCGACCTCTTCGGGACAGACATGTGGCGGTAAGTTGCATTTATTATTTTTGAATTATTGCCGAATTTTCCGACTCAAAGTGTTTGTTCGATGTTTTTTATTAGAAGAAAAGAAATCATTTAAAATAAACGAAAGTGGAGAGAAAACTTCTTACAAATTATTTACCAATCTCCCATTGATTGTTCCCATTGTTGTGGCGTTTATTTCTACTAGTGAATTTCTTCCCAGATTCCTCCTTTTCCACTTCAATTTGTTTGAAAATTTTTAAAAAGGAGAAGACGGATACATTCAAATTTAAGTCTGTGTGTGCTATTATGCCTACCGGCCACTAAGCCCTTTCGCCACAACCATGGTGGGAAGTAGGCCTACGTGTACCCTTCTGATATTCCCGAGACTACAGTTCAGACACATTTTAAATACGTCATTGATTGTTACTTGTCTGTTTTTTTCAGACTGGTTTGCTTGTGATTTAACGTGCAATTTAAGGGAGTACAACAAAAGTGACGATTCTCCTCACTGTTGGTGTGACTGCCGAGCTCGTAAGCTTAACTTTTGATTACAATACTGTTAATGAATGGATTTATTTATTTGTTTATAAAGTCACTTTCTTTCATTTCAATTCAAATCCTATGCAAAAACATTAAATACACTATTTGAATAAAACTTAATTCTACATGAGAAGTGGCCAAATAATTTCAAAAGAATTAACACACGCAAGGGAATGGAAGATACATCAGAGGAAAGACGGCAGAAACAATTACACATTAACACGACATTTTGATTACATACGGTACTTAATATAAAATATAAAGTAAATAATAACGAAAGCATCAATGATGTAATAGCCCATTGAACAAAGTTTGAGCTTTGTCGGTGGTGGGAGCTGGTGTGGTTTGGTTGTGGGCTGTGTTGTTACATGCAATAAAAATTAAAACGTTTATCTAACGTGGCCGTTACAGAGTCATGCAGGTGTGTATGTTCGTATGCAGTATCATATTCGTGGCGCATTTTTTTCAATCAATTTATTTGATTCAATAGTTAGGAAAGGTAAATGTGTAATATTTGATTGATGTGTGGGTTCGTTGAATGCTAAAATGTGATGCTGTATAAGCAGTAGGAAAAATGTGGCTCTCATGAAGGTCGTCGTGTAGCCCATTTAAGAAGCAATTATTGTCTATAAAAAAATGAAAATTATTCATGATCACTAAAAGAAGACAGTGCAGAGGCGGATCTGGGTTCAAATTTAGGGTGGGGGTCAAAATGTTTCCAAAAAATAAAAAAAATAAAGGGGGTTCGTGGGGTCCTCACCCGGGAAAATTTTGATTCCCAGATGCCGGGTAATGAGCTCTTCAGACTTTTCAGGTGTCTTTTAATGACCTTTAAGTTCTTCAAAATTCAAGATTTCCTTTTTTGAAAACAATTCCATGAATCGATGAACCCCAAGGAGAAAGTAGGTCGGGCGTTCTCCCGGAAAAATTTTAATTTCTAGATGGCGGGATATGAGCTTTTCCTTTAATTTTCCCATTATAACAAAAACAATTTCAGCTCACGGGTCCTGAAAAGGTAGGACTATGATTTTTTTTTCTTTTTATGTTTTCTTTTTACACCTGTTCCACTGTACATGTCTTTTGTGATGAATAGAGTACTCAAAGTTCATTTCATTCTTACAGTTTGAAATACCTATAAAATAAAAAAATAAAAGCACAAAATGAATGAATGAATGAATGAATGGATGAATAAAAATTATTTGCAAAATCAGTTGGTTTGATTTTTGCAAAATGGAGATAAAACGAAAATTATATTAAGACTGTACGTCTGTGAGTATCATTTCCGGCCATCTAGAGGTGCATTAATCATAAATTGTCTTATTTCTTAATAAAAAAAAAAATTCCCCGACCGGGGATGGGGGAGGGGGAACTAGGCTTCTCCGACGGGGTAGACCCCTTGTCGGGGAGCTTGAACCTCTTGTCGGGTAATTTCTGGAGCCGCGCCTGTAATAGCCTTATATTTCACAATAATATATTACTAGCGAGCAGCGACACATGCAGTTTTTTTTTAAACTTTTGAACACGAACAACAAAAAGGTCGAGCAAACAGTGCACTAATGAAAAATTACTGCTCGAAACTATTTCGATACTGTATTGTAAATAACGTAATTACTTAATTATTTAGAAGGCGGAGCGGACTCTGATCCGGCCTTCTTGGAAGAGTTATGCGTTGGTAAGTTGCATATTATTTATTAGTTATTGCCTAATTTTCTTCTAAATTTGTGAAGGCCTATTCGATGTTTTTTTTTTTTTTTATTTAAGCCTGCATCTTCAGAAGAAAGGGAATTATTCACAAATTAACGAAAGTGGAGAGAGAAAAACTCCTCACTAATTATTTACCAATTTCCATTTTTGGACTGTTGAAGTACTTCCATTGTTGTGGTGTTTATTTCTACTATTGTTTGTTTCCTACCGGTATTTTTTCTGATTTCCGCCCAGCCCCCTCCCCCCAATTTGTTTTAAAAGTCTGTGACTGTTAGTAGGCCTACCGACCTTAAGCCTCTCCGCACCAACTAAGGTGTGGCTATGTGATTCATACCTTCCATTGTGTCTGGGGCGGATGCACGGGGCGGAGGTTGCAGATTTAAATTAAATTAAATTCAATTCAAAAAAGTTGTATTGTATTGTTGAAATATTATTTTTATCATTATGAACATAGTACAGAAAATATGTTTAAAATATGAGAATGCAATTTCCAGAGCACATTGAGGGCATTCAAAAGGTTCTCGCCTCAGCCCCAGGTGGGGCTTAAACCGTATGGACTTCCATGCACCCCTTACCGCCAAATTCTACATCCGCCTCAGTTGTGTAACTGTAAACCTTCCTCCTGTCTTTCGTATTTTTTAATCCACCACCGATGGCCCTCTTGTCCATCAACTCTATTCAAATTTGCATAGTACGAATCTATCGGTAATTTTCCGTCGATTTATAATCAGTTGGAACGGGTTATGGAAAAGAAGCCTGCTTCACAACTACACAACTATTCACATTCGTGAAGAAATCCAATCTTTTTAATCTTCACTTACCATCATTATGCAATTTAATTATTCTTCTTGCCAGCAAACCTTAAATGTAGGCCTACATATACGTACGCTTATGATATTCCCGAGTCTACAGTTCAGACACATTTTAAATACGTTACTGTTACTCGAATTTTTTAGACAAGACTTGTGATTCAACGTGCATTTCTTGGGCGTACACAAGTGACGGTTACTCACAATGTTGGTGTGACTGCAGATCTCGTAAGTTTGACTTTTGATTACAATATTCTTAATGAATGGCTAATCTATTTATTTATATTCACTTTCTTTCATTTCAATTCAAATATGCAAAAACATTAATACACTATATTTGAATAAAACATAATTTCATATGGAAAGTGGCTAAATAGTTTCGAAAGATTTAACAAACGCAAGGGAAGGGACGATACATAAAGACAGCAGAACAATTACACATTAAAAAGACTTTTAGATTACATAAGGTAAATATAAAAATATAAATAATAGTAACGAAAGAATCATTGATGTAATTGTCTACTAGACAAGGGCAAAGATTGAGTTTTGTCGGTGGAGAGAGCTGGTGTGGTTGTGGGTTCTGTTGTTACATGTATAAAACATTAAAACGTTTATTTAAGTAGACGTTACGAATTACACATTTTACTAGAGTCATCAGGTGTATATGTTCGTATGCAGCATCATTCATGACATTTTTTTCAATCAATACATTATATGTTGAATCAACAGTTAGGAAATTTAAATTCGTAATATTTATAATAGACAGATGTGTGGGTTTCTTAAATGTTAAAATATGAGTATATGAACGTCGAGATTACTGTCGATAAAAATACAAATTATTCATGACAACTAAAAGAAGACGGGTTGCATTTTATCTAGTTCAGTTATTTCTCTAGTTACGTAAAGTAAAAAATGCAGTCTTTAGATCATGTTTAATGATTTTTTTTACACCTGTTCCACTGTGCATGCCTTTTGTGATGAATAGAGTACGCTATTTGCAAAGTTCATTTCATCCTTGCAGTTTGAAATACCTATAAAATAAAAAGTAAAATAAAAAAAAATAAAAGCACAAAATGAATGAATGAATGAATACAAATTATTTGCAAAATCTGTTGGTTTGATTTTTGCAAAATGGAGAATAAACTTCTAGAGGTGCAATAATCATAAATTGTCTTATTTCTTAATAAAAAAAAATCCCCGACCGGGGATGGGGGAGGGGAACTAGGCTTCTTCGACGGGGTAGACCCCTTGTCGGGAAGCTTGAACCCCTTGTCTGGGAATTTCTGGCGCCGCGCCTGTTAATTCTTAATGTAAGAAAAGAATATCCTACTCTTTGTAATAGAAATCCCCAATGCAACGAACTTGCTCATTCTTTTTGTCATAGAATTATTGACTGTTGGAACTGCCTTCCTTTACACGTGCGTAATGGTAATTTTAATTTATTTAAGACATTTGTTAAGAAATCGTTCATATAATTTTCTTGTTTCACAATACGTTTTGCTGATGAGTGCTTGTGGATCTCAAACATTTATTGTACAGGAACTCCGTTCCTTTTAGTCTGCCCGCCTCCCCAGTCACCAGCAATCTGTATACTCTTTGTTTCAATGGATTATCTTTTTCTTTCAATTTTAATGTTTTAATTTTGTATTGTATATACATATATATTTTTATGGATGAAATAAATGTAATTTAAAAAAATAATAATAATAACCTTATATTTCACAATAATATATTACTAGCGAGCAGCGATACATGCAGTTTTGTTTAAACTTTTGAACACGAACAGCAAAAAGGTCGAGTAAACAGTGCACTAATGAAAAATCACTGCACGAAACTATTTGCATACTGTATTGTAAATATCGTAATTATTTAATTATTTAGAAAGCGGAGCGGAATCTTATCCGACCTTTTTGGAACAGTTATGCGTTGGTAAGTTGCATATTGTTTTTGAGTTATTGCCAAATTTTCTGCTTAATCTGTGTAGGCCTATTCGATGTTTTTTTTTTTTAATTTAAGCCTGCATCTTCAGAAGAAAGGGAATTTTTTAAAAATTAACGAAAGTGGAGAGCGAGAAACTCCTCACTAATTATTTACCAATTTCCATTTTTGGACTGTTGAATACTTCCATTGTTGTGGTGTTTATTTCTACTATTGCTTTTTTCCTACCGGTATTTTTTCTGATTTCCGCCCAGCCCCCCTAACCCCAATTCGTTTTAAACATCTGTGAGCGTTAGTAGGTCTACCGACCTTAAGCCTCTCCGCACCAACTAAGGTGTGGCTGATGTGATTCACACCTTCCATTATGGACATAGTACAGGTAAGATTTTTAAAGTATGAGAGTGCAATTTCCAGGACACCTTGAGGGCATTCAAAAGGTTCTCGCCTCAGGTGGGGCTTAAAATGTGTGGACTCTCACGCACCCCTTACCGCCAAATTCTACATTCGCCGCAGTTGTGTAAACCTTCCTCCTGTCTTTCGTATTTTTTGATCCACCACCGATGGCCCTCTTGTCCATAAACTCTATTGAAATTTACATAGTACGAATCTATCGGTAATTTTCCGTCGATTTACAATCAGTTGGAACGGGTTATGGAAAAGAAGCCTGCTTCAAATCTACACAACTATTCACATTCGTGAAGAAATCCAATCTTTTTAATCTTCACTTACCATTATCATCATTATGCAATTTAATTATTTTTCTTGCCAGCAAACCTTAAATGTAGGCCTACATATACGTACGCTTCTG
>NW_022703729.1:102920-108546 GCF_011630105.1 Anneissia japonica | reverse complement strand
GCGACACATGCAGTTTTGTTTGAACTTTTGAACACGAACAGCAAAAAGGTCGAGCAAACAGTGCACTAATGAAAAATCACTGCACGAAACTATTTGCATACTGTATTGTAAATATCGTAATTATTTAATTATTTAGAAAGCGGAGCGGAATCTTATCCGACCTTTTTGGAACATTTATGCGTTGGTAAGTTGCATATTATTTTTGAGTTATTGCCAAATTTTCTGCTTAATCTGTGTAGGCCTATTCGATGTATTTTTTTTTTGATTTAAGCCTGCATCTTCAGAAGAAAGGGAATTTTTTAAAAATTAACGAAAGTGGAGAGCGAGAAACTCCTCACAAATTATTTACCAATTTCCATTTTTGGACTGTTGAAGTACTTCCATTGTTGGGTGTTTATTTCTACTATTGCTTTTTTTCCTACCGGTATTTTTTCTGATTTCCGCCCAGCCCCCCTCACCCCAATTCGTTTTAAAAGTCTGTGAGCTTTAGTAGGTCTACCGACCTTAAGCCTCTCCGCACCAACTAAGGTGTGGCTGATGTGATTCACACCTTCCATTATGGACATAGTACAGGTAAGATTTTTAAAGTATGAGAGTGCAATTTCCAGGACACCTTGAGGGCATTCAAAAGGTTCTCGCCTCAGCCCCAGGTGGGGCCTAAACCGTGTGGACTCTCACGCACCCCTTACCGCCAAATTTTACATCCGCCGCAGTTGTGTAACTGTAAACCTTCCTCCTGTCTTTCGTATTTTTTGATCCACCGCCGATGGCCCTCTTGTCCATAAACTCTATTGAAATTTACATAGTACGAATCTATCGGTAATTTTCCGTCGATTTACAATCAGTTGGAACGGGTTATGGAAAAGAAGCCTGCTTCACAACTACACAACTATTCACATTCGTAAAGAAATCCAATCTTTTTAATCTTCACTTACCATTATCATCATTATGCAACTCACTTATTTTTCTTGCCAGCAAACCTTGAATGTAGGCCTACATATACGTACGCTTCTGATATTCCCGATTCTACAGTTCAGACACATTTTAAATACGTCATTGTTACTCGACTTTTTTTAGACAAGACTTGTGATTCAACGTGCATTTCTTGGGCGTACACAAGTGACGGTTACTCACAATGTTGGTGTGACTGCAGATCTCGTAAGTTTGGCTTTTGATTACAATATTCTTAATGAACAGTTAATCTATTTATTTATATTCACTTTCTTTCATTTCAATTCAAATATGCAAAAACTTTAATACACTATATTTGAATAAAACATAATTTCATATGGCAAGTGGCTAAATAGTTTCGAAAGATTTAACAAACGCAAGGGAAGGGACGATACATAAAGACAGCAGAACAATTACACATTAAAAAACATTTTGATTACATAAGGTAAAATATAAATAATAGTAACAAAAGGATCAATGATGTAATTGTCTACTAGACAAGGGTAACGATTGAGTTTTGTCGGTGGAGAGAGCTGGTGTGGTTGTGGGTTCTGTTGTTACATGTATAAATCATTAAAACGTTTATTTAAGTAGACGTTACGAATTACACATTTTACTAGAGTCATCAGGTGTATATGTTCGTATGCAGCATCATTCATGACATATTTTTTCCATCAATACATTACATGCTGAATCAACAGTTAGGAAATTTAAATTCGTAATATTTATAATAGACAGATGTGTGGATTTCTTGAATGTTAAAATGTGAGTATATGAACGTCGAGATTACTCTCGATAAAAATAAAAATTATTCATGACAACTAAAAGAAGACGGGTTGCATTTTATCTAGTTCAGTTATTTCTCTAGTTACGTAAAGTAAAAAATGCAGTCTTTAGATCATGTTTAATGATTTGCAAAGCATAGGCCCTACTTTATAGAGAGATTAGTAGCCTGGGTTCCAGGCCCTAATTTTGGGTTACTCACTTTTTGCGCTTATTGCGCGCCATACCTAATTTATTTGGCGTCCCATACTCGATTTTGTCCTAAAATTATATATATAAAAAAAAATTGTATAAGAGACTAGGTACAGGGTTTGATAGCAGTTTTATATTGTTTTTTCATAACAAAAATATTTAAAAACCACCAAACCTATATGCAACAGCAATAGTATTAATTGGTATGGAAAAAAGTCCATCACATGTCAGAAATATAAAATATTTTGTATTAGGAATAGGCATTTTGTCCAACATTTGCAGTCTCTGCTTTAAACCTGTGTTTCCTCGTTCAATTTTTCTACCCACCAATGGACATTTCCAGAGTGTCAATCGAACTAAACGCGCGTGTCCTACAAACACACATACTGTCCACTAACACATACCGTATGCTTACGTACCGTACATTACTTTTTTGTGGGAAAAAAAAAGCAAATGCGGAAGTAGCCCTATAGCTACCCGTCCGGTTAAAAATAACCCCCCGACGGTAAAGTAATTATTTTGATATGATAGGCATTCACTTCGTGGGATCGAGACTTCGAAGGTTTACAGTATGTTGTTACAGTTTTCCAGACCGGTAGGTTAAAAATCCCAGATATTTATTGCGGACCACGGTTTTCCAATATGTATATAGGCTTTGAAATAATGGTAATTATATTATAGATATATAGGCCTATCAAAATTTTGGGGTGAGAGGGTTCGGTGTTTCTCACATTATTTGAAAGTGCATCTCTTTTAGGCCTATGGGAGAGGGTAACTACTGGCCTAGCGTCAGATCTTGAAGGTTTTTAGTGAGTTTTGCATGAATTTGTATGAGCTAAGTAATTAAAATTCGACTTTCATATTCATTTTGTAAAATTAATTAAATAAAGTTTTCTAACCAAAATTATATATTATGTATATTCAATTCAATTTTATTATATATGAAATGGCACCATATGCTAAATTGCATGATGTTTACATAATACACTCTAATCTGCAATTCATATTCACATTCATCTTACTATGTTCCCACCCCCACACCCCAACTCTGAACATGATTATAAAACGAGCACATATAAAATCCCACAATGGAACTCACGACCGTGACCCAAAAAGATCCCCAGTCTTATTAAGTAGGGCTCCAGCCCCATCGTTACACCATTGCCACTATTGTAATAGCGCGTATGGTGTACTATTTAAATGTACGCCTATCAGTAGGCAGTAGCGTCTGATAAAAATAAAAAAAAACAAACATACTATTTATCGAGAAAACATTATTTTAAAAAAATCATAAATGAACCTGCTCAATCTTGTTTTCAATTTTTTTTTCTTAGGTCTATGTAGTCAAACGGACAAATCATTAAAAAGAACAAACAAAGGGACCAACAATCCCTTGCTATTATTTTTCCCTTTTAATAATCTTAGGTTTCACACGAAACGCACAAACAGTGCAATGAAAAATCACTGCACGAAACTGTTTTGAACTGCATTTTATATACCGACATTATTTGATTATTTAGAAAGCGGAGCGGCCTCTAATCCGACCTCTTCGGCCCGGGGACAGACATGTGGCGGTAAGTTGCATTTATTATTTTTGAATTATTTCCGAATTTTCCGAAGTGTTTGTTCGATGTTTTTATAGGCCTGCATTTTGGGAAGAAAAAAATCATTTTATATAAACGAAAGTGGAGAGAAAACTTCTTACAAATTATTTACCAATCTCCCATTGATTGTTTCCATTGTTGTGGTGTTTATTTCTACTAGTGATTTTCCTTACTGGTATTTTTTCTGATTTCTTCCCAGATGCATCCTTTTCCACCTCAATTTGTTGAAAATTTTTAAAAAGGAAAAGAAGGATACATTAAAATTTAAGTCTGTGTGTGCTATTAGGCCTACCGGCCACTAAGCCCCTTCGACACAACCATGGTGGGAATTAGGCCTACGTATACCCTTCTGATATTCCCGAGACTACAGTTCAGACACATTTTAAATACGTCATTGATTGTTAGTTGTCTTTTTTTCAGACTGGTTTACTTGTAATTCAATGTGCATTTTAAGGAAGTATGATTCTCCTCACTGTTGGTGTGACTGTCGAACTCGTAAGTTTAACTTTTGATTACAATACTGTTAATGAATGGTTATTTATTTATTTGTTTACTTTCTTTCATTTCAATTCAAATATGCAAAAACATTAAATACACTATTTGAATATAACATAATTCCACATGAAAAGTGGCCAAATAATTTCAAAAGAATTAACACACACAAGGGAATGGACGATACATCAAAGGAAAGACAGCAGGAACAATTATACATTAACACGACATTTTGATTACATACGGTACTTAATATAAAATATAAAGTAAATAATAACGAAAGCATCAATGATGTAATAGCCCATTGAACAAAGTTTGAGCTTTGTCGGTGGTGGGAGCTGGTGTGGTTTGGTTGTGGGTTGTGTTGTTACATGCAATAAAAATTAAAACGTTTATCTAACGTGGCCGTTACAGAGTCATGCAGGTGTGTATGTTCGTATGCAGTATCATATTCGTGACGCATTTTTTTCAATCAATTTATTTGATTCAATAGTTAGGAAAGGTAAATATGTAGTATTTGATTTAAAGGAGAGAACGCCCGACCACTTTTTCGAATCGTCGATCCGGAAGTATGCAGCGCTGATAGAGATGTTATTAAAATACAGATATACAGATACATACATACAGATATATTTATATATATATGTATGTACTGTATTTATTTATTTATATATATATTATTTTATATAAACTGTATATATTTATATATTTATTTATATATTTTTATATTTGTTTGTATATTTATATATATATATATATTTATTTGTATATTCATTTATATATATATATAGGCCTATGTATATATTTATTATATATTTATTTATATATATATTTATATATTTATTTTGATATACTTATTTGTGTATATATATTTATATATTTATGTATTTATATATATATATACTGTATTATTGTTTTTTATTATATACTGTAATTATTTATATATTTATTTACATATTTATTTATATATTTTTTTGGTATATTTATTTATATATTTATTTGTATATGTAATATTTAAATTTTTTTAATATATTGTTTGTATATTTATTTGTATATTTATTTTTATATATTAGTGTGTTCATATATTTATTTATATATTTATATATATTCATTTGTATATATATATATATTTATACATATATATATATTTATATATATAAATATTAATATATTATTTGTATATATTTATTTGTATATATATTTATATTTTTATATATTTATTTATGTATACTGTATTATTATATTATATATATACTGTAATTATTCATATATTCATTTATATATTTATTTGTATATATATTTATATATATATTTATGTATTTATATATTTATTTGTTTATATATTTATTTATTTATTAATAAATATATAAACATATGTAAATATATATATATATATATCTATTTAAATATAAAAAATATATTTAAAAAATATATGAACATATTATAATATATATAAATATACAAATAAATAAATATATATATATATAAATATATATATAAATAAATTAATGAACATATTACTATATATAAATATATATATAAATAAATACACAAATAAATATACAAACAATATATAAAAAAATTTAATAAATAAAGACCCGATG
>NW_022703729.1:98199-102766 GCF_011630105.1 Anneissia japonica | reverse complement strand
ATATATATATATACAAATAAGTATATAAAAATAAATGTATAAATAAATATATACATATATATATAAATGAATATACAAATAAATATATATATATATGTAAATATACAAATAAATATAAAAATATATAAATAAATATATAAATAAATATATAAATAAATACAGTATATATCAAATAATATATATATAAATATAAATACATACAGTACATCTATCAGCGCTGCATATTTTCGGATCGACGATTCGAAAAAGTAACCAAGTCCAAAAGTATATGTACTGCGCATGAATGGACTACACAGGCAAAGCTCCCCGGTGTGTTATTCATTTGCATCTACTAGGCCAAAGAATATAGGCTAGACCTACGTGTTTGCAAAACTGGATAACCTGAAAAAAAGAAATTAAATGTATGGCTCGCATGGTTCGCTGGCTCGCATGACTCGCACATTGGCTCGCATGGCTCGCTGGCTCGCACTTTGGCACTACTCGTTAATAACCCGTATGGTGGGCAGTAGCGTCTGAGAAAAAATTAAACAAACAAACAAAATTATTTAGCGAGAAAACATTATGTAAAAAACATCATGAATGAACCTTCTGCTCAATCTTGTTTTCAATTGTTTTTTTATTAGGTCTGTGTAGTCAAACGGACAAATCATAAAAATTAAAAAAAAACAAACAAACGGACCAACAATCCCTAACTATTATTTTTCCCTTGTAATAATCTTAGGTTTCACTATATATTACTAGCGAGCAGAGATACATGCAGATTTGTTTGAACTTCTGCACGCACACGAACCGCATAAATGTAGAGCACACAGTGCAATGAAAATCACTGCACGAAACTGTTTTGAACTGCATTTTATATACCGACATTATTTGATTATTTAGAAAGCGGAGAGGTTTCTAATCCGACATCTTCGGGACAGACATGTGGCGGTAAGTTGCATTTATTATTTTTGAATTATTGCCAAATTTTCAGTCAAAGTGTTTGTTCGATGTTTTTTTATAGGCCTGCATTTTGGGAAGAAAAGAAATCATTTAAAATAAACGAAAGTGGAGAGAAAACTTCTTACAAATTATTTACCAATCTCTCCCATTGATTGTTTCCATTGTTGTGGTGTTTATTTCTACTAGTGATTTTCCTTACTGGTATTTCTTCTGATTTCTTCCCAGATGCCCCCTTTTCCACCTCAATTTGTTTGAAAATGTTTAAAAAGGAGAAGACGGATACAATCAAATTTAAGTCTGTGTGTACTACTAGGCCTACTGGCCACTAAGCCCCTTCGCCACAACCATGGTGGGAAGTAGGCCTACGTATACCCTTCTGATATTCCCGAGTCTACAGTTCAGACACATTTTAAATATGTTATTGATTGTTACCGTAGTTGTCTTTTTTTCAGACTGGTTTGCTTGTGATTCAACGTGCATTTTAAGGAAGTATGATTCTCCTCACTGTTGGTGTGACTGTCGAACTCGTAAGTTTAACTTTTGATTACAATACTGTTAATGAATGGTTGTTTATTTATTTGTTTACTTTCTTTCATTTCAATTCAAATATGCAAAACCATTAAATACACTATTTGAATATAACATAATTCCACATGAAAAGTGGCCAAATAATTTCAAAAGAATTAACACACGCAAGGGAGTGGACGATACATCAAAGGAAAGACAGCAGAAACAATTAATCATTAACACGACATATTGATTACATTCGGTAATTAATATAAAATATAAAGTAAATAATTGTGACCTCCAGTCACACGAGAGGCGTAGATAAAAATTTTAATTTCTAGATGGCGGGATATGAGCTTTTCCGACTTTCAATTTTCACATTGTAACAAAAACAATTTCAGCTCACAGGTCCTGAAAAGGTAGGTCTAGGAATTTTGTTCTTTGTATGTTTTCTTTCTACACCTGTTCCACTGTACATGTCTTTTGTGATGAATAGAGTACGCTATTTGCAAAGTTCATTTCATTCTTGCAGTTTGCAATACCTATAAAATAAAAAGTAAAATAAAAATAATAAAAGCACAAAATGAATGAATGAAGGAATAAAAATTATTTGCAAAATCAGTTGGTTTGATTTTTGCAAAATGGAGACAAAACGAAAATTATATTAAGACTGTACGTCTGTGAGTATCATTTCCGGCCATCTAGAGGTGCAATAATCATAAATTGTATTATTATTGTCTAACCCTTTGGCTTCTCCGACGGGGTAGACCCCATGTCGGGGAGCTTAAACCCCTTGTCGGGGAATTTCTAGCGCCGCGCCTGTTAATAGCCTTATGTTTCACAATAATATACTAGCGAGCAGCGACACATGCAGTTTTGTTTGAACTTTTGAACACGAACAGCAAAAAGGTCGAGCAAACAGTGCACTAATGAAAAATCACTGCTCGAAACTATTTCCAAACTGTATTGTAAATAACGTAATTATTTAATTATTTAGAAAGTGGAGCGGGATATTATCCGACCTTTTTGGAACAGTTATGCGTTGGTAAGTAGCATATTATTTTTGAGTTATTGCCAAATTTTCTGCTTAATCTGTGTAGGCCTATTCGATGTATTTTTTTTTTGATTTAAGCCTGCATCTTCAGAAGAAAGGGAATTTTTTTAAAATTAACGAAAGTGGAGAGCGAGAAACTCCTCACAAATTATTTACCAATTTCCATTTTTGGACTGTTGAAGTACTTCCATTGTTGTGGTGTTTATTTCTACTATTGCCTTTTTTCCTACCGGTATTTTTTCTGATTTCCACCCAGCCCCCTCACCCCAATTTGTTTTAAAAGTCTGTGAGCGTTAGTAGGTCTACCGACCTTAAGCCTCTCCGCACCAACTAAGGTGTGGCTGATGTGATTCACACCTTCCACTGTGTCTGGGGCAGATACACGGGGTTGGGGGTGTCAGATGGTGCGATCACACTCCTCAAAATTTAATTTAAAAAAAAATAATAGTCGTATTGTATTGTTGAAATATTATTTTTATCATTATGAACATAGTACAGCTAAGATTTTTAAAGTATGAGAGTGCAATTTCCAGGACACCTTTAGGGCATTCAAAAGGTTCTCGCCTCAGGTGGGGCTTAAAATGTGTGGACTCTCACGCACCCCTTACCGCCAAATTCTACATTCGCCGCAGTTGTGTAAACCTTCCTCCTGTCTTTCGTATTTTTTGATCCACCACCGATGGCCCTCTTGTCCATAAACTCTATTGAAATTTACATAGTACGAATCTATCGGTAATTTTCCGTCGATTTACAATCAGTTGGAACGGGTTATGGAAAAGAAGCCTGCTTCAAATCTACACAACTATTCACATTCGTGAAGAAATCCAATCTTTTTAATCTTCACTTACCATTATCATCATTATGCAATTTAATTATTTTTCTTGCCAGCAAACCTTAAATGTAGGCCTACATATACGTACGCTTCTGATATTCCCGAGTCTACAGTTCAGACACATTTTAAATACGTCATTGTTACTCGACTTTTTTTAGACAAGACTTGTGATTCAACGTGCATTTCTTGGGCGTACACAAGTGACAGTTACTCACAATGTTGGTGTGACTGCAGATCTCGTAAGTTTTGATTACAATATTCTTAATGAACGGCTAATCTATTTATTTATATTCACTTTCTTTCATTTCAATTAAAATATGCAAAAACATTAATACACTATATTTGAATAAAACATAATTTCATATGGCAAGTGGCTAAATAGTTTCGAAAGATTTAACAAACGCAAGGGAAGGGACGATACATAAAGACAGCAGAACAATTACACATTAAAAAAACATTTTGATTACATAAGGTAAATATAAAAATATAAATAATAGTAACGAAAGGATCAATGATGTAATTGTCTACTAGACAAGGGTAACGATTGAGTTTTGTCGGTGGAGAGAGCTGGTGTGGTTGTGGGTTCTGTTGTTACATGTATAAAACATTAAAACGTTTATTTAAGTAGATGTTACGAATTACACATTTTACTAGAGTCATCAGGTGTATATGTTCGTATGCAGCATCATTCATGACATATTTTTTTCAATCAATACATTATATGTTGAATCAACAGTTAGGAAATTTAAATTCGAAATATTTATAATAGACAGATGTGTGGGTTTCTTGAATGTTAAAATGTGAGTATATGAACGTCGAGATTACTGTCGATAAAAATAAAAATTATTCATGACAACTAAAAGAAGACAGGTTGCATTTTATCTAGTTCACTTATTTCTCTAGTTACGTAAAGTAAAAATGCAGTCTTTAGATCATGTTTAATGATTTTTTTTGATAGCAGTTTTATATTGCTTTTTCATAACAAAAATATTTAAAAACCACCAAACCTATATGCAACAGCAATAGTATTAATTGGTATGGAAAAAAGTCCATCACATGTCAGAAATATAAAATATTTTGTATTAGGAATAGGCATTTTGTCCAACATTTGCAGTCTCTGCTTTAAACCTGTGTTTCCTCGTTCAATTTTTCTACCCACCAATGGACATTTCCAGAGTGTCAATCGAACTAAACGCGCGTGTCCTACAAACACACATACTGTCCACTAACAC
>NW_022703729.1:90356-97276 GCF_011630105.1 Anneissia japonica | reverse complement strand
ATTATATATACTGTATTTATTTATATATTTATTTATATAATGTATATATTTATTATATATTTATTTATATATATATTTATATATTTATTTTGATATAATTATTTGTGTATACATATTTATATATTTATGTATTTATATATATATATATACTGTATTATTGTTTTATATTATATACTGTAATTATTTATATATTTATTTATATATTTATTTATATATTTTTTGTATATTTTTTGTATATTTATTTATATATTTATTTGTATATGAATTATTTAATTTTTTTTATATATTGTTTGTATATTTATTTGTATATTTATTTTTATATATTAGTGTGTTCATATATTTATTTATATATTTATATATATATATTCATTTGTATATATATATTTATACGTATATATATATATTTATATATATATAAATATTAATATATTTATTTGTATATATTTATTTTTATATATATTTATATGTTTATATATTTATTTATGTATACTGTATTATTATATTATATATATACTGTAATTATTCATATATTCATTTATATATTTATTTATATATTTATTTTTATATATATTTATATATATATTTATGTATTTATATATTTATTTGTTTATATATTTATTTATTTATTAATAAATATATAAATATATGTAAATATATATATATATATATCTATTTAAATATAAAAAATATATTAAAAAAATATATGAACATATTATAATATATATAAATATATAAATAAATATACAAATAAATATATATATATAAATAAATAAATGAACATATTACTATATATAAATATATATATATAAATAAATACACAAATAAATATACAAACAGTATATAACAAAATTTAATAATTATATAAATATATAAACATAAATATATAAATATATATAAATACATATATAAATAAATATATATATATATATAAATATACAAATAAATATACAACACATATATAAATAAATATATAAATAAATATATAAATAATTACAGTATATATAAAATAATAATACAGTATATATATATATACAAATAAGTATATAAAAATAAATATATAAATAAATATATAATAAATAAAGATATACATATATATATAAATGAATATACAAATAAATATATATATATATATAAATGTACAAATAAATATAAAAATATATAAATAAATATATAAATAAATACAGTATATATCAAATAATATATATATATATATATAAATATATAAATAAATACTGTACATCTATCAGCGCTGCATATTTTCGGATCGACGATTCAAAAAGGTAACCAAGTCCAAAAGTATATGTACTGCGCATGACTAGACTACACAGGCAAAGCTCCCCGGTTTGTTATTCATTTGCATCTACTAGGCCAAAGAATATAGGCTAGGCCTACGTGTTTGCAAAACTGGATAACCTGAAAAAAAATTAAAATGTATGGCTTGCATGGCTCGCTGGCTCGCATGACTCGCACATTGGCTCGCATGGCTCGCTGGCCCGCACTTTGGCACTACTCGTTAATAACGCGTATGGTGGGCAGTAGCGTCTGAGAAAAAATCAAACAAACAAACAAAACTATTTAGCGAGAAAACATTATGTAAAAAACATCATGAATGAACCTTCTGCTCAATCTTGTTTTCAATTGTTTTTTTATTAGGTCTGTGTAGTCAAACGGACAAATCATTAAAAAAAAAAAAAACAAACAAACGGACCAACAATCCCTTACTATTATTTTTCCCTTGTAATAATCTTAGGTTTCACTATATATTACTAGCGAGCAGAGATACATGCAGTTTTGTTTGAACTTCTGCACGCACACGAACCGCATAAATGTAGAGCAAACAGTGCAATGAAAATCACTGCACGAAACTGTTTTGATCTGCATTTTATATACCGCCATTATTTGATTATTTAGAAAGCGGAGCGGCCTCTAATCCGACATCTTCGGGACAGACATGTGGCGGTAAGTTGCTTTTATTATTTTTTAATTATTGCCAAATTTTCAGTCAAAGTGTTTGTTCGATGTTTTTTTTATAGGCCTGCATTTTGAGAAGAAAAGAAATCATTTAAAATAAACAAAAGTGGAGAGAAAACTTCTTACAAATTATTTACAAATTTAAGTCTGTGTGTACTACTAGGCCTACTGGCCACTAAGCCCCTTCGCCACAACCATGGTGGGAAGTAGGCCTACGTATACCCTTCTGATATTCTCGAGTCTACAATTCAGACACATTTTAAATATGTTATTGATTGTTACCGTAGTTGTCTTTTTTTTTTAGACTGGTTTGCTTGTGATTCAACGTGCATTTTAAGGAAGTATGATTCTCCTCACTGTTGGTGTGACTGTCGAACTCGTAAGTTTAACTTTTGATTACAATACTGTTAATGAATGGTTATTTATTTATTTGTTTACTTTCTTTCATTTCAATTCAAATATGCAAAAACATTAAATACACTATTTGAATATAACATAATTCCACATGAAAAGTGGCCAAATAATTTCAAAAGAATTAACACACGCAAGGGAATGGACGATACATCAAAGGAAAGACAGCAGAAACAATTACTCATTAACACGACATTTTGATTACATACGATAATTAATATAAAATATAAAGTAAATAATTGTGACCTCCAGTCACACGAGAGGCGTAGATAAAAATTTTAATTTCTAGATGGCGGGATATGAGCTTTTCCGACTTTCAATTTTAACATTGTAACAAAAACAATTTAAGCTAACGGGTCCTGAAAAGGTAGGTCTAGGAATTTTTTTCTTTGTATGTTTTCTTTCTACACCTGTTCCACTGTACATGTCTTTTTTGATGAATAGAGTACGTTATTTGCAAAGTTCATTTCATTCTTGCAGTTTGCAATACCTATAAAATAAAAAGTAAAATAAAAAAAAATAAAAGCACAAAATGAATGAATAAAAATTATTTGCAAAATCAGTTGGTTTGATTTTTGCAAAATGGAGACAAAACGAAAATTATATTAAGACTGTACGTCTGTGAGTATCATTTCCGGCCATCTAGAGGTGCAATAATCATAAATTGTCTTATTTTTTAATAAAAAAAATTCCCCGACCGGGGATGGGGGAGGGGAACTAGGCTTCTCCGACGGGGTAGACCCCTTGTCGGGGAGCTTAAACCCCTTGTCGGGGAATTTCTGGCGCCGCGCCTGTTAATAGCCTTATGTTTCACAATAATATATTACTAGCGAGCATCGACACATGCAATTTTGTTTGAACTTTTGAACACGAACAGCAAAAAGGTCGAGCAAACAGTGCACTAATGAAAAATCACTGCTCGAAACTATTTCCATACTGTATTGTAAATATCGTAATTATTTAATTATTTAGAAAGTGGAGCGGGATCTTATCCGACCATTTTGGAACAGTTATGCGTTGGTAAGTTGCATATTATTTTTGAGTTATTGTCAAATTTTCTGCTTAATCTGTGAAGGCCTTCGATGTTTTTTTTTTTATTTAAACCTGCATCTTCAGAAGAAAGGGAATTATTCAAAAATTAACAAAAGTGGAAAGAGAAAAACGCCTTACAAATTATCTACCAATTTCCATTTTGGACTGTTGAAGTACTTCCATTGTTGTGGTGTTTATTTCTAGTATTTTTTTTTTCCTACCGGTATTTTTTCTGACTTCCGCCCAGCCCCCTCCCCCAATTTGTTTTAAAAGTCTGTGAGCGTTAATAGGCCTACCGATCTTAAGCCTCTCCGCACCAACTAAGGTGTGGCAGATGTGATTCATACCTTCCATTGTGTCTGGGGCGGATGCACGGGGGCGGGGAAGTTGCAGATGGTGCGATCACACTCCTCTAAATTTAATTAATACAATATAATAGTTGTATTGTATTGTTGAAATATTATTTTTATCATTATTTAAAGTATGAGAGTGCAATTTCCAGGACACCTTGAGGGCATTCAAAAGGTTCTCGCCTCAGCCCCAGGTGGGGCTTAAACCGTGTGGACTCTGAAGCACTCCTTACCGCCAAATTCTACATCCGCCTCAGCTGTGTAACTGTAATCCTTCCTCCTGTCTTTCGTATTTTTTGATCCACCGCCGATGGCCTCTTGTCCATAAACTCTATTGAAATTTACATAGTACGAATCTATCGGTAATTTTCCGTCGATTTATAATCAGTTGGAACGGGTTATGGAAAAGAAGCCTGCTTCACAACTACACAACTATTTCACATTCGTGAAGAAATCCAATCTTTTTAATCTTCACTTACCATCATTATGCAATTTACTTATTTTTCTTGCCAGCAAACCTTAAATGTAGGCCTACATATACGTACGCTTCTGATATTCCAGATTCTACAGTTCAGACACATTTTAAATACGTCATTGTTACTCGACTTTTTTTAGACAAGACTTGTGATTCAACGTGCATTTCTTGGGCGTACACAACAAGTAACGGTTACTCACAATGTAGGTGTGACTGCAGATCTCGTAAGTTTGACTTTTGATTAAAATATTCTTAATGAACGGCTAATCCATTTATTTATATTCACTTTCTTTCATTTAAATTCAAATATGCAAAAACATTACTACACTATATTTGAATAAAACATAATTTCATATGGCAAGTGGCTAAATAGTTTCGAAAGATTTAACAAACGCAAGGGAAGGGACGATACATAAAGACAGCAGAACAATTACACATTAAATAGACTTTTTGATTACATAAGGTAAATATAAAAATATAAATGATAGTAACGAAAGAATCAATGATGTAATTATCTACTAGACAAGGGCAACGATTGAGTTTTGTCGGTGAAGAGAGCTGGTGTGGTTGTGGGTTCTGTTGTTACATGTATAAAACATTAAAACGTTTATTTAAGTAGACGTTATTTTACTAGAGTCATCAGGTGTGTATGTTCGTATGGAGTATCATATTCATGACACATTTTTTTTTCAATCAATTTATTTGATTCAATAGTTAGGAAAGGTAAATGTGTAATATTTGATTGATGTGTGGGTTCGTTGAATGCTAAAATGTGGTGCTGTATGAGCAATAGAAAAAATGTGGCTCTGATGAATGTCGTCGTGTAGCCTATTTAAGAACTTGTAAGAATATAGTTATCACAAGCTTCATTGGAATACACTCTATGGTGCGCTCCTTCGTTTTCTTAACCAGTAGTATATTAACGTCGCAATTAGTGTCTATATAAAAAGTGAAAATTATTCATGATCACTAAAAGAAGACTGTGCAGGGGAGGAGTCTGGGTTCAAATTTATTCGGGGCTGGGGGGTCAAAATGTTTCTAAAAAATTAAAAAAAAGGGGGTTCGATGCCGGGAAATGAGCTTTCTCATGTGTCTTTTAATGACTTTTAAGTTCTTCAAAATTCAAGATTTTTCTTTTTGAAAAGAATTCCATGAATTGATGAATCCTAAGGAGTAAGGGGGTCGGGCGTTCTTCCGAAAAAATTTAATTTCTAGATGGCGGGATATGAGCTTTTCCGACTTTTAATTTTCCCATTGTAACAAAAACAATTTCAGCTCACGGGTCCAGAAAAGGTAGGTCTAGGTTTTTTTTTTTTGTATGTTTTCTTTTTACACCTGTTCCACTGTAGGCCCTACATGTCTTTTGTGATGAATAGAGTACCGTACGCTATTAGCAAAGTTCATTTCATCCTTGCAGTTTGCAATACCTATAAAATAAAAAGTAAAATAAAAAAAATAAAAGCACAAAATGAATGAATGAATGAATGAATGAATAAAAATTATTTGCAAAATCTGTTGGTTTGATTTTTGCAAAATGGAGATAAAACGAAAATTATATTAAGACTGTACGTCTGTGAGTATCATTTCCGGCCATCTAGAGGTGCAATAACCATAAATTGTCTTATTTCTTAATAAAAAAAAATCCCCGACCGGGGATGGGGGAGGGGAACTAGGCTTCTTCAACGGGGTAGACCCCTTGTCGGGAAGCTTGAACCCCTTGTCGGGGAATTTCTTGCGCCGCGCCTGTTAATCCTTAATGTAAGAAAAGAATATCCTACTCTTTGTAATAGAAATCCCCAATGCAACGAACTTGCTCATTCTTTTTGTCGTAGAATTATTGACTGTTGGAACTGCCTTCCTTTACATGTGCGTAATGGTAATTTTAATTTATTTAAGACATTTGTTAAGAAATCGTTCATATAACTTTCTTGTTTCACAATACGTTTTGCTGATGAGTGCTTGTGGATCCCAAACATTTATTGTACAGGAACTCCGTTCCTTTTAGTATGCCCGCCTCCCCAGACACCAGCAATCAGTATACCCTTTGTTTCAATGGATTTTATTTTTCTTTCTTTTTCTTTCAATTTTAATGTTTTACTCTTGTATTGTATATACATATATATTTTTATGGATTAAATAAATATAATTTAAAAAAAATGATAATAATAACCTTATATTTCACAATAATATACTAGTGAGTAGCGATACATGCAGTTTAGTTTGAACTTTTGAACACGAACAGCAAAAAGGTCGAGCAAACAGTGCACTAATGAAAAATCACTGCACGAAACTATTTGCATACTGTATTGTAAATATCGTAATTATTTAATTATTTAGAAAGCGGAGCGGAATCTTATCCGACCTTTTTGGAACATTTATGCGTTGGTAAGTTGCATATTATTTTTGAGTTATTGCCAAATTTTCTGCTTAATCTGTGTAGGCCTATTCGATGTTTTTTTTTTATGTAAGCCTGCATCTTCAGAAGAATGGGAATTTTAAAAAAATTAACGAAAGTGGAGAGCGAGAAACTCCTCTCAAATTATTTACCGATTTCCATTTTTGGACTGTTGAAATACTTCCATTGTTGTGGTGTTTATTTCTAGTATTTTTTTTCCTACCGGTATTTTTTCTGATTTCCGCCCAGCCCCCTCCCCAATTTGTGTTAAAAGTCTGTGAGCGTT
>NW_022703729.1:83030-90216 GCF_011630105.1 Anneissia japonica | reverse complement strand
GAAATATTATTTTTATCATTATGAACATAGTACAGGTAAGATTTTTAAAGTATGAGAGTGCAATTTCCAGGACACCTTGAGGGCATTCAAAAGGTTCTCGCCTCGGCCCCAGGTGGGGCTTAAACCGTGTGGACTCTCACGCATCTCTTACCGCCAAATTCTACATCCGCCGCAGTTGTGTAACTGTAAACCTTCCTCCTGTCTTTCGTATTTTTTGATCCACCGCCGATGGCCCTCTTGTCCATAAACTCTGTTGAAATTTACATAGTACGAATCCATCGGTAATTTTCCGTCGATTTACAATCAGTTGGAACGGGTTATGGAAAAGAAGCCTGCTTCACAACTACACAACTATTCACATTCGTAAAGAAATCCAATCTTTTTAATCTTCACTTACCATTATCATCATTATGCAATTTAATTATTCTTCTTGCCAGCAAACCTTGAATGTAGGCCTACATATACGTACGCTTCTGATATTCCCGAGTCTACAGTTCAGACACATTTTAAATACGTCATTGTTACTCGACTTTTTTTAGACAAGACTTGTGATTCAACGTGCATTTCTTGGGCGTACACAAGTGACGATTACTCACAATGTTGGTGTGACTGCAGATCTCGTAAGTTTGACTTTTGATTACAATATTCTTAATGAACGGCTAATCTATTTATTTATATTCACTTCTTTTATTTCAATTCAAATATGCAAAAACATTAATACACTGTATTTGAATAAAACATAATTTCATATGGCAAGTGGCTAAATAGTTTTAGCAACGCAAGGGAAGGGACGATACATAAAGACAGCAGAACAATTACACATTAAAAAAACATTTTGAGTACATAAGGTAAATATAAAAATATAAATAATAGTAACGAAAGGATCAATGATGTAATTGTCTACTAGTCAAAGGTAACGATTGAGTTTTGTCGGTGGAGAGAGCTGGTGTGGTTGTGGGTTCTCTTGTTACATGTATAAAACATTAAAACGTTTATTTAAGTAGACGTTACGAATTACACATTTTACTAGAGTCATCAGGTGTATATGTTCGTATGCAGCATCATTCATGACATATTTTTTTCAATCAATACATTATATGTTGAATCAACAGTTAGGAAATTTAAATTCGTAATATTTATAATAGACAGATGTGTGGCTTTCTTGAATGTTAAAATGTGAGTATATGAACGTCGAGATTACTGTCGATAAAAATAAAAATTATTCATGACAACTAAAAGAAGACGGGTTGCACGTCATCTAGTTCATTTATTTCTTTAGTTACGTAAAGTAAAAAATCCAGTCTTTAGATCATGTTTAATGATTTGGAAAACATAGGCCCTACTTTATAGAGAGACTAGTAGCCTAGGTTCCAGGCCCTAATTTTGGGTTACTCACTTTTTTGCGCTTATTGCGCGCCATACCTAATTTATTTGGCGTCCATACAAATTTTTTGTCTCAAAATTAACTTGCTCGTTGGTGGCGCTATCCAGAATGAGAAAAAAATAATAAGGGACTTGTGCCAAGTGAGACTATAGGTACAGTGTTTGATAGCAGTTTTATATTGTTTTTTTATAACAAAAATATTTAAAAACCACTAAACTTATATGAAACAGCAATAGTATTAATTGGTAGTGAAAAAAGTCCATCACATTCCTTGGAAAACGTTTATAGTTTGCTTTACATTAATATTAGCCTTACATGTCAGAAATAAAATATTTTGTATTGGGAATAGGCATTTTGTCCAACATTTGCAGTCTCTGCTTTAAACCTGTGTTTCCTCGTTCAATTTTTCTACCCACCAATGGACATTTCCAGAGTGTCAATCGAACTAAACGCGCGTGTCCTACAAACACACATACTGTCCACTAACACATACCGTATGCTTACGTACCGTACATTACTTTTTTTGTTGGGAAAAAAAGCAAATGCGGAAGTAGCCCTACAGCTACCTGTCCGGTTAAAAAAAAACCCCCCGACGGTAAAGTAATTATTTTGATATGATAGGCATTTACTTTGTGAGATCGAGACTTCGAAGATCTACAGTATGTTGTTACAGTTTTCAAGACCGGTAGGTTAAAAATCCCAGATATTTATTGCAGACCACGGTTTTCCAATGTGTACATAGGCTTTGAAATAATGGTAAAATAATATAGATATATAGGCCTATCTAAATTTTGGGGATGAGAGGGTTCGGCGTAGTCTCACATTACTTGAATATGCATCTCTTGTAGGCCTATGGGAGAGGTTAACTACTGGCCTAGCGTGAGATCTAAGATTTTATGTGAGTTTTGCATAAATTTGTATGAGCTAAGTGATTAAAATTCGACTTTCATATCCATTTTGTAAAATTAATTAAATAAAGTTTTATCGCCAAAATTATATATTATGTGTATTCAATTAAATTTTATTATATATCAAATGGCACCATAACCTAAATTGCATGATGTTTACATAATAAACTCACTAAAGCACAACAAAACTAGCTACAAAAAAAAAAAAAAAAACAAAAAAACTTCACATTTTAAATTTAGTATTATAAAAAAAAAATATACACACTTGTATGCTTAGCTACTGATTTATTTGAAATTTGATTTCAGTATAATTTTAACATAATATTTATTTAATTTGCTGTTGCGCTGGTTGTTTTTGTTGTAGGTCTATTGTAGACTGTGAAATATTACTAGCTATATACATAGATGAAATGTAGCCGAGTGGTAAGAGTGCGGTAAAGTTAATGATTCGTTTCGGTTTCGTTCGTAGATTCTTTGGACTAGGACATTTATTTGTATTTTAGGCCTCCGGTTTCTTTACATAACAAAGCAACATTTAGAGAACGGAAGAAATTAAATCACGTCCTCATTATTTAAGCTAAGTAAAAATATTTTGGTAAATTATATAAAACATTACAATCATTTGATGACATTAATCGATAGAATTTAAAAAATGTTAGATTTATATAAAAGTTGAGGAGTTAAATGATAGTTTATACACAACAATACCTCCGAATAGGCCTACTTTAGGAACAGGAATTGATGTTATGTACTGAATCTTAATAAATAAAGTGCCAGTATAATGACAGACTGGCGCCAGGGTCACCACAATACTTTGTCGCCACAGGAATGAACTTGTATAGGCGACCCGAAAATCATGACCCTATGTAGTGGTCAAACTGGAGCCTGTTTAATTTCAAGTAAGGTTCCAGGCTAATAAATTACGTACAGGGATCAACGTTGTGCTAATAATAAATGTACCCAATCATTATAGAGAATAAGAGATCTAATTACAAGAGTATAGCTCAGTATAAATAATAATAAGAGTAATGTGTAAATTTCGTCACCATTGATGTTTTAGCACTTGCTAGCATTAGACATATTTTTACTTTCCCACCCAACCATAATCATCTTCCCATTCCAATACCGGGATTCTCATGTAATATCGGCTGGTTCTTATCAAAATTATTTTCCCCAATTCAATATACTAACGGGGTTATAATGGTTCATAGTAAATGAAAACATCCCTCTGGGCCTCTACTCGGGTCCATCGGGAATTCCCATGATTCGCCAGCAAGAAAAAACGGTATTGCATGAGTGGCCCTCAATAAACCAAACAGTAGTTAATTAAGGTATTTCTGTTTTAATTTTATATACTGTAACTTAGCAATATATAAATTAGATTATAAGAATTCGTTATAATAAATTACAACGATCTAAAAATTTAGAGTGTTATATGTATAAAAGAAAGATGAAATTAAGTTTTTCCTAATATCATTATAACTTAAACATACTAAAGTAAAATGAAATTCATCTTCTATGCATACGAGTTGACTTCCTGCACGAATAAAATCGAAACTGTACTAGGTTTGGTTAACAGGAGCTTGTGCTTCCATTAGGTCGTTCCATTCTTAGAAGAAGCCTTATTAACGAAGAAAGCGAACTTGTCATTAGCTATAGTATCCTAGGTCTAAACAAAATCGTTTATAAGGTTAGAAAATGTTAATCGTATTATAGTAGTGACTCTATTTCCACGTTTTAATTAATGTTATTTATCTGTTAACATTTTATATATATCTGTCTCTTATACACATCTAGATGTGTATAAGAGACAGCTCACGCATCTCTTACCGCCAAATTCTACATCCGCCGCAGTTGTGTAACTGTAAACCTTCCTCCTGTCTTTCGTATTTTTTGATCCACTAGGCTTACGTTCATGGGACTCCTTCGAAGCAAGCGATCCAGTTGCCTTTTCCCAGTACCGCTCATCTATTTTTATTCTGTGGGAAATTTTTAACCCATGTCTAATCTGAATATTTATTATAGTTCGCATTCTGGAAGCTTATTTACTTTTTTTGGAAATCTTGCAAAATATGGTCATAGGTTAAATATCACATTTCCGGTCACACTTCGAGAAAATGTTACATTAAAGCAAATAGAAATGTGCATGTTCTGAACAATTTCAAAAGAAAGTAAGTCTGCACGACCAGTGGTTGCCAAAATATGCTGTATCTCTATCCCTAATTTGCATATTTAAGCTAATTTGCATATAATATAGGTGTATATTTTGGATTTCACTAACCTTGCATCAGTGTATTTTTTAATTGATAATTAAATTCTTATTGGCAATTTATTTCATTTCAAATGCTAGGTTTTATAGACCTAATTAAATCGTTAATTGCATTAATAAAAGAAATGCCAAAAATAACTAAAATAGTTAAAATGGCGGCGATTTTGGATTTAAATTTTGCAAATTTTAAGTTAAATATAGTTTTTATTTTTATTGCCACTTATGTTAAAGAATATTTAATATATTATTAACTTTTAATATCATAAACGTACAATTATTATTGGTAATTAAATGTTGAAATTGCTGGCTACCCCCTTTGCGAAAAAAAAACACTTGCGGCACATACTTTTCATATTCAGTGATGTCTATTCTATAACATAGCCTATCCAATTTTTTGAAAATATAGCAAAAAAAAAGCAACCAATGAAAATTTCCTGGACTATGAGACAGACACACAGATAGACATACACATACACATACAGACAGACGAAGCTTAATTGCAATACCCTCTTTCCCCTTTGGGTGGCGAGGGAACAGACAGACAGACGGATCTTATTGCAATACCTTCTTCCCTCTTTCGGGGGTCGAGGGTAGTATGGTATTACAATAGCGTACGTCTCTCGGGGTGTGTGTGTATGTGTGTGTGGGGGTGGGGGTGTAGGTGTGTGTGTCCTTCCGGATGCATAACTCAAAATCTACTGGATCGATTTACTTAAAATTTTCACAAATTGACAATATGTTATGTGTATCTTGGTCCTCCTCAACTTTGGTGCTGGTCGGAAGTAAGATGCATGTTTTAGAATGTTATTTATATTTCTTCCGGCCGCAACAGAACCAACTCGAGTGGATCGTTCGGCCTGTTTTGGCTAGGCCGAGCCGACTCAAGCGGATCGACCGTGGGCCATTATTTTTTTCAGTACATAGATATGGCACAACAAAGCGAAGGCTTGTAATTTCAGATTATCTTGTTTCAGTTTGTGATCCACCGTGTATTAACGGGCGGTGTGCATCAAATGGTAATTCCGCCTACTGTAGTTGTTACTGGCAATATGACGGCGACAGTTGCAGCGATCGTAAGTTTAACTTTTGATATGAGTATTGTTTATGAATCGTGAGGTACTGCTCTATATCCTATTGATGCCAGGGGCGGATTTAGGAGGGGGCCGGCTAGACCCCGGCCCTCCCTTTTGGGGGATAAAAAAAAGGAGATAAAAAAAGGAAAAAAAGAAAGAAAAAGAAAAAAATGATAGCCCAGAACGCATCAAAGGTTATTTTCGGGCGTCTAGAATACAAAAATTTCTCGGGGGCATGCCACCGGACACCCTAGGACAGTGTTGTCTCGATTGGCCCAACTTTCGCACCCCCCCCCCACCTTTTGGACATCTATGCAACAGCCCCTGGATGCTAGTTTGTGTGATTTTTCATTTTCTGAATATTATTAATATATTAAAAAAATAAAATCATTACAATCATCATCACATTTGCCATTTGGTTATTCTTATTGCGACGCCGCATCATGTAGTCTTACATATTGTACTGCATACCGATTATAAAATATTTATAAACTGGAGAAAAACGGAACACAGAAAGACGCATGGAAGATTTCTATTAGAGTTGTAATCACATTTCCTTTAAAACCTTAAATTATATATTTCGATTTTGGCGAATGCGATCGACTATGATGATGATGGAAATGATAAAGAGAGTGATGATACGGATGATAATGGTAATGTATTGATTGATGTATTGTCTTTTTATTGTTTGTATCATAGCAATTTGTTATCCACAATCAGTGGCGTAGAAAAATATTTTTCATTGGGGAGGGGGGATGATTAGCCAGTGTCGTAAAACTGTCTCGGGCAGGGGGAAAACTTCCCCTCCTCTGACGGTTTTTACCGGGCTGACCAAGCCGTCGTACTGGGCTGGGTAGGTAAAGAGAGAAAAGAGGAAAAGAAAAGGAAAGAAAAAGAGAAGAGAAAAATAAAGACAAGAAAAAGGAAGATATCATAATGACCAGACTCACAAAAACCCCTTCTCCACTTCAAAAAGTGTCATAACTCCTTTGATCTATGCTGCCCGATGGCGTAACCACTGGGGGACAAGGGGAAAATATCTATCTTTGAAAAATCTTCCCCGCCCCTTTATAAATGCCCTTTCATCCCCTGAAAGTGCCTAAAAACCTCAAATTCCGCGGGCATTTCTTGTTGACATGGCCCAATTTCCTCTAAAAATTGCACATTTTAGGGAGTTTTGATCAATTCCAACGAAATTAGAATTAAAAACACAGGGGGAAAAGGGGAAAATATCCATCTTCGGAAAATCTTTCTCCACCCCTTGACAAATTCTCTGAAAGTGCCTAAAATTCTCAAATTCTTTGCGCGCATTTCTTGTTACGGTAGGCCAATTTCCTCTATAAATTGCTCATTTGAGGAGTTTTAATCAATTCCGACGAAATTAGAATTAAAAACACAAAAATATTTTGCGCGCTTGGCGCGCAATTTTTAGGGCTTTTTTAGTTTTATCCTTATAAGTTATTTAAACACATAATATCCCAAACTCAAGAAAGACAAATTTAAGATAGATCATTTTAACCTAAAAGAAGGGCCTCAATGTGTATTGATGTTG
>NW_022703729.1:74649-82929 GCF_011630105.1 Anneissia japonica | reverse complement strand
GGGTTACCCTCTTTAAAGATGGTTGAAATAAAAAATAAAAAAAATAAATACCCACTCTGCCTCAAGACCCCTGTTACGCGCCTGGTGTTAGCGCCAATATGTGCCCTTGTGCAGACAGGAGATGTGCCCCCCTCTGGAGCTGGAAACCTTGTTTTTGCAAAATAAATTGATGCTATTTGCTAGTATAGGCCTAATCAATAAATTCCTCATCAACCGATATAAACTTAAACATTCTTGGAATTGACATAACATTACTGATGTCGTACACACCCTTCAGTGTGAAATGTGGCTCTCTTTGCAAGCACATCTAACATCTAAGGAAAGAAGAGCCTAGGTTGGTACCAGATAAAATAATTTTGTTATCAACATTAATACATTATGCTAATTTTCATCTTTGTAAGCGCATAAGACGGTGCAAATTATTTCTGTGACAGTCTTTTGAAGTGTGTAAAGCTCCATTTTATCCCATACATAGTCAAAATATTGGGGGGATGATACAATGGACCACACCCCCCCCCCTTGTCAAATATTGGGGGATATATCCCCCATCCCCCCGGGATCTACGCCTATATAATGCGAGAACAACGGTAACTGCTCGAGTCCCAATACATGTGATTGATACGATACCTATACTGGTAATAGATGCGAACAAGGTAAATACTGCTGATTATTTTGAAACACATTTAACATTATGGGAACGCCTTCTTATTCCCTTGTCAGACGGGATCTACATTAGACCTACGCCTTCCTACCTCTGTCAGTCCTGACCAAATAGTTCCTGGTGCAACAGATGTAGGCCGATGTTTTTTCTAATTGCTTTGTGATGGCTGTTTACTTTATGATTTGTGTAACATAGCAATTTTTGATCCACCATGCGATGATGATAATAATGATAGCGTTTATAATGATAATAATAAGTATATGTATGAATGAATTTGTTATTTGTTATTACAATTTTGTATCATAGCAATTTGTGATCCGCCATGCAAGAACGGTCACTGCTCGAGTCCCAATATATGTGATTGCCCCAATACGCATACAGGTGATAGATGCGGACAAGGTAAGTGCCTCGATTATTTTGAAAAACAATTAACGTTATGGGAGCGCCTTCTCATTTCTTTAGGATTGATTCTGTACCTACTCCTTCCTACCCCTGTCTGTCCTGACCACGTTATTTGCCCATTTCTGACACCAAAGATGTATGGGGCGCCTCATATAGATGTATGGTTCTTCTAATTGCTCAGTGATGGCCTCAACAAACTTAAATAATTATGATTACAATTATACATTTTGTATCATGCAATTTGTGATCCACCATGCGGAAATTACAACGGTCACTGCACGATCCCCGATGGATCTAGGCCAGATGGTCGAAATCCAGTTTGCCGAATGCCAGATTGCCGAGACCATTTGCCGAATTGCTTAAGCCCCTGTTGCCCCCACCCCCCGCTGGCGCCGCCACTGGTTCCTGGATAACGACTGATTTTATGCCTACCATTGTTTTCCTGAATTATTGAAGCTTGGCTTGCGCTTCATAACCGCAAGGGAAAGGCGCAATATAAATACCCACTACCAGTAAAATTAAGAATCTACCGATTCAAATTGATCACTGGCTTTATTTATGCATTAAAATATATAGCCCATATACAAGGGCTGAAAACTAGGTCCCATCGCCATGTACAGAGCAGCTGATCATTATTAGGCTGACACCAGTGTGACCACTGGGAAAAATAAAATAATTCAAAGATTCGCAAAATATTACTACATCAGGCCAGTAACCAGGGGGGTTCGGACGAACCCCGCCTTTGCTAGCTGGCTCCGCTTGGATGGCAAAAAAAAACAAAAAAAATCTCGAAAGAAGATTGCTTAAACTTAAAAAAAACAAACAAAAAAAAAACAATCCTGTTCAAACAATCCTTATAGACAGTAGTAGCAACTTTTAATACAAGTTTCAAGATGGAACTCTTATTTATGTGGTCAGCGCAATTGGTTGGTCGTTAACATCTTCAAAAGGCTCCACTTTTTCCAAATTTGAACCCCCCCCCCAAAAAAAAATCCTAGTTACGGGCCTGACTATATAAACATACAACTTCAATTTTAGAGTCCAATCGGCTCTTTTCAATGAATTTTACATCGTAAAACGTATAACAAAATAGTGTTTGGATTTTCGAGACCAGTAACCGTGAGAACAACATGTCAGTGAAACTAAGGCTGATTCGCATTTTCTAAAGTTAGACAATAGTATAGATGTCTGAAATAAAATTATATAAATATAAAAATGACATGCATTGTCGATATTTTATATGACATATATATTGCACACAATGTTTTCCAGAAGATAGTTCTTGCACTTTTATACTGACCAAAAAAGGGGTTGATTGTGGGAGAGTAAAACATATTGATTTTCTCTAATCTAACTCTCAAATCAAGTCATTTCCTGGCATCTCGGTGCTATATCTTTCCTCAACTTGTTTAACCCTACACTCGGATCTGACGCAAACATCATTTGCCAAATAGGACCACAACAAGAAAAAAAAAACACATTCAGTAAATAAATAACATTTTATTAAGATTTAAAAATAGATGCGACATGAAACAACGACAAATATTTTTTGGATTTTTTTCAAGCAAAACACAAGACAAGATCTCCAAACCGTTACAAAATTTACATCAAAAAATTTGAGGAAGCAAGATGCCATGCCCATGAAAAACTACTCTGTACATCATGTATCTTGGAGTAAATCATGTATAAAGGAGTAATTAAGAAAGTAAAAAGCTATGTCAATTAAAACTATAGTACATCATGCATTTTGAACTAATTCGTAAAAAGGTTAAAAAAAATTATTATAGTCTAAATGAAGCGAAAGCAAATTTTTCATGATCTTTTATCAGGGATTTTCGGTAACCACAGCGATCTAACTAATATGAGTGATGTACCATAAAAAATAAAATCAAAGATACATTTTATTTGATGTATTTAATGTACTTGACTTTCCTCAAAGTCGTAAGGCCACATTCAGTTCAGCCCCACCATGGTTGCTTTTGAGGTGAGAACATTTGAGGAAATAGTACCTGTAGATGGCTGGAAATGACACTTTTAATAGTGAAATTCATCATCATCACATCACAATTATATAGTCAAAATGAAGCGCCAACGAATTCTCATGATCTTTTATCAGTTATTTTCGGCAAATGTACTATAGAAAATAAAACTTAAAAACATTGTCTTTGATGTATTTACTTACCTAATTTTGAGAATATGGAAATCTGAGATGCCCGGAAGTATAAGAGACAGCTCATACTTTAAAAATCCTACCATTAATTCATGTAAACAATATAATACAAAAATTATTTTTCTTTATACAGTTTTGGGGTGGGGGTGGGGGGGGGGGGGGCGATCGTACCGTCTGCACCCTTTACATTCGCCCCAGGTAATGAAGATGATGATGATGATGGTGAGGATAATGAAGATAATAGTGAAGATGATGATGATGATGATGTTAATGATAATGGTAGTGTTAAAATTATAATTAGGTATGAATGTACTTGTAATTATAATTTTGTATCATAGCAATTTGTAATCCACCATGCGAGACAATGGTCATTGCTTGAGCCCCGATTCACGTTAATGCCCCAATATACTGGTGATAGATGCGGATAGTATCATGGACTGATTAACTTTAAAAACAATTAAAGTTACAGGAACGCTTTCTCATTCCTTTTGGGGCTGGTTCTGGACGCCTTTCTCCATCTGTCATTTCTCATCCTGACCATGTCAGTTTCCCATGTCCGGCGCCACAGATGGCGGTTCTAGTTGCTATGTGGTGGCCTAACAAATTAAAATACAGTAGTTATGTATGATTATAATTTGTATCAGCAATTTGTGATCCATCATGCGATGATGATGATAATAATTAATGATGATTGTGATAATGATGATAATGAAAGTGATTATAATGATAGTATTATTATTATTATCATCATCATCATCATAACCATCATCATCATCATCATCATCATCATCATCATCATCATCATCATCATCATCATCATCCTTAACATCATCATCATCATTATTATCATTATTTGTAACATTTCTTTTTTGTAGCAACTTGTGATCCACAATACGAGAATATCGGTAACTTTTCCGAGCCCCGACATATTATGTCAATGCCCCGATAACTTATTAGTAAATATCACTTGAAAATTGTGAAGGGCTATGATTTTAGACAAAAATAAAATTTCATAAGGCCCTATATCATAAGCGGTCTGCTCAGATTAACACAGACCATTATTCGATTATTACTGAATTAAAATTGTACCGATACTAGAGGAGTGCAATGATGTTTAAGCAATCAGCTTCACGGGAAGGTTCAACTCTGTTGTAAAGTTGATCCTTCCATTGATGCTGACAACTTGACCATCGTTGTTCTAGTCAGTCTATCTACGATGCTTGAGCAGTACTACATTTGTCAAGTGATCAGATTCATTGGAACGTAAGTGTAAGTGTAAATTGGTTCAGCGAATCGGGATATAAATATGATAATTCTAAATATGTTCCTTTATGGTAGATGTTGATGAGTGCAAAGACAATAGAGGTGGATGTGCCCAGAATTGTTCCAACACTAATGGTTCCTTTACCTGTTATTGCAACGACGGTTGGATACTTGACTCCGATGGAAAAAAAAATTGCACTGGTATGTTTTCGGGATATAAAATATTATGAATTCAAGTATGATAATTCTAAATATGTTCCATTATGCTAGATGTCGATGAGTGTGAAGGCAATATAGATGGATGTGCCCAGAATTGTTCCAACACTAATGGTTCCTTTACCTGTTATTGCAACGACGGCTGGATACTTGACTCTGATGGAAAAAATTGCACTGGTATGTTTTCAAAATTAATATTTGTTATTATTACGTTATGTACCTTGCAGCTTGATGGTTGCTTTCAATGCATGGGTATAGGCATAGAGCCGGTATAGCTGATTATACCCAACTTTTCCTAAAATTATAGGTAAGTTTACTTGTGAGTGCTACGACGATAGCAATAATGATAAGGATAAGGATAGTGAAGATGATAGATAACAATCTCATATTGCATTATTTGTTGTTTTGTTGTTATATTAGTTTGTGAACCAGGCAAGTACGGTGCTGACTGTCATGAAGATTGTCATTGTAACGCTACTGAATGTCATCATGTCAATGGTTGCCATGAGAATGCAACATGCACCTCTGGCTACAGTGGTAGTAGATGTTTAGGTAACGAATGTATCATACTAACGTGGACCTATAATTTAGTATTATGGCTCCATGATAGTTTCTATGTATATCAGTGTTGTGTTGTGTTTATAATAATATCACAAACCCTGTACAAGTGTATCAAACTAACGTGGACCTATAATTTCATAGCTCCATGATAGTTTCTATGTATATCAGTGTTTTGTTGTGTTTATAATAAAATCGCGAACCCTGTTGGTAAATGATGAAGAATGGTTTAAGTCAATAACATTTCCTTATACACAAACACTAATCTATTTATTTTCAGCCACAGCATAGATAGGTGAACAACTAATACACATTTCTTACAATCCCTTCAAAGAAAACCTTACAGAATCGTAATTGAATATTTTAACGTGCAGTAGTAGTTTTTGGAGATTTTTCAGATTGTGCTTCGATTGGATACACTTTTTAGCATGATCTCCTGTGTCATCGACCCAAAGACCGCTTCTTCTACCAGCGCAAGTGGTTCAAGAACGATTAGACAAGTGGGCAGCACCACACCTGATGAAGATGATGTACGGTACAAACTGGAAAAATTTGATTGTAGGGCTATTACTGCAATAAAATATATTACTTTTATAATAGGTAATGCTTTAAGAAACTTTATGAGACCATTCAGTTTATGGAGGGTCATAGTTGACATATAAGATTTCCCTTTGTTTTAAAATTAAAAGCATTATGAATTAGAACTGATGAGTAATGGTTTTAACATTTGGTATTGTATTGATTAACTATTGTATGTATTACAATATATATTACAATATATATACAGTATTATATACTATAATATATGAGTTATACTTTTTCTTTATATATATATATATACATTTATATATATATATATATATATATATATAAGAAATTTCAACATTTGCTTTCTTAAAGAAATAAACACAAAAGAACTAAACTTGAAACAAACTATAACATCCAAAACTGATCAATTAAGTATTATTTGGTTATCACTGTGTGAGAATTCTATCTATACGAGGTATTTTGAATAAAGATATATTGAAATGATTCTTGATGATGATTTTTGTTTTAAAATTAAAAGCATTATGAATTGGAACTGATGAGTAATGGTTTTAACATTTGGTATTGACGCAAATTTTCGGTCCGTCTGGGCCCTCTTCAGACATAGTCTGATCGTCATTTGAACCAATTGGTTCGTAACTCCGTTTCCGCATTATATGTTACATAACACTATACGGAGTAGTGGTTATTCATGAACACGGTAAAAACTCATGACATCATACCACTGTACCTTTTAATTTATAGGCTATGATATCACATTAAATCTTATACTTTTATAATAATTCTATTACTATTAATAATATTGATATTATTATTATCATTATATTATTATTTTTATTATTTATAGGCCTATTATTTATATTTTCGTCCCATTTGTTATTGCTTAATGCCTTTAAGTAACAGCGACTCAATTATATATTTTTTCGATTGGTGTTCCGGTGTAATAACTTATTAAATCATGTAAATGAGAATTCTAAATTTGTAGCGGATGTTTTAGGTTTTTCTCATATTATTTCGGAAACAGAACTGCTTTAATGGTGTAAAATTGAATTATTATTAAATATTTATTCTTTTTGTTAACATGCCCAAAACATCTGTCATCACAAATTAAATTTCACTAATCCTCATCAAGAGATTTGGCTTGTAAAGCATCGTCCATCCTTCAATTGGCGAGTTACTCGCTGTTGGATGCGAATGAAATGCGAAATAAAATAAAATAAGATAAAATAAACTTCATTAGTCACTTTTCGCACTATCCGCCCCAATGTCAAATTTACTAGCGATGTTACCACCCACCCTCGGCCCACTACAGAGCGAATTCAATTCATTATAGCTACCGGTACTGTATTCCGTTTCCATTTGGATATGTCAACTACTCCCTCTCAATATCACGTAATTTATTGTTTATTTCTTCTATTATTTGAAATATAGGTATTGGAAAATGTATAGGATTTGCACAAGGATGAACTGAACCTTGCAAATAGCGTACTATACTCATCACTATTTAAAGCAGTTCACATATAAACATGGTGCTATATTTTTCAACTCCATGATATAACTATGCAAACGTGTTCAACTTCATTGAGAGCAAGTGAACGGTTTAATAACCATTGGATCTCCAGATACCATGCAGCGACTCATTTCCAATGGAAGGTAAGAACCTATTTAAATCATTTAAATGAGAATAGAAAATTTTTCAAGAATGTATGAGGATCTGTTCATTTTTTATCAGACAGGACATCTTCAATGCTGTGAAGTTATAAATTATTTTTGCATAATTATTGTGTATAATGTGTATAAAAATTACCAAAACATTTGTTAACACAAAGTTACTAAATATATCAAATTAAAGCATATACAATAGTTAAATTTTGTAGTTGTACACAGCAGTTTAATTACTCACATTTTGTACGTGCCGTCCCAATGGCATATTTACTAGGGTAGCGAGTTTACCACCCACCCTCGGCCCACTACAGAGTGTCTATCAATCTACTGTATTCCGTTTCCATTAGGACCTGAGAAAACTATATAGTTTCCTCAAACCTACGCCCAATGCCTTTTAATCTCAATTTCATTGAGTTTGTGCTTATAATTCTATTTTTTATTTCAACTATAGGTATTGCAAACTGTATAGGATTTGCACAAGAATGAAACGAACTTTGCAAATATTGCGTACTCTATCCACCACAAAGATTTAAAGCTGTCTGTATAGCCATTTAAACATGATCAACATACAATTGAAGAATTTAATCAGCATGGATCTCCAGAACATACTACAATTGGGTATGCACTGTTTGCATTCTTCCAATACGATTGGTTGCAATTGCTACTACATACAATACTTTAGTATTATCAATCTGATATTAGCACTGTTTATATCAATTAATTATTTGTTTATATTTTTATAATGTTTAGTGCTACGCAGCATACTTTGATATATATATATATACATATATATCTGTCT
>NW_022703729.1:67041-72998 GCF_011630105.1 Anneissia japonica | reverse complement strand
AATTGCTTCTATTACTTCGAAAAGTTCTATATTTAAAAACGAAAAAACCCCAGAAATTATAGATTATTTTATTTAAAAAAAAAAGAAGAAAAAAAAACCTCTCATCGAAAGGTAGTTCCAGACTTCATAAATATAATGATATAGGCATGTATATAGGTAAAAAATCATATATAAATATGTAGGTATAACATAATCATAGAAATATATATATATATATATATATATATATATATATATATATATATATATTATATCTATATATACATATATATATATATTATGATTTATATATATATATATATATGTGTATATATATTATTAATATAAAAATATATTATAAATATTATTTTTTAAACATTTTGTCCGTGTGCGATATTTTAAAAAGTTGATTTATAGTTTTTGTAATGCCCTGTCTTTAAATTACAAAGATTTAAAGCTGTCTGTATAGCCATTCAAACATGATCAACATGCAATTGAAGGGTTTAATCAGCATCGATCTCCAGAACATACTACGATTGAACATTAGTTTTTGTGTAAAGCCCTGTCTACATTATTCAATTTTATGTTATAAATACATGTATATATGTCCATATTTTGATGTAACATGATATCATCATACCCATACATGGGTTCATTTTTCACATAAAATTTGATAATGTGGACAAATCTTTATTTCTACGATAAGATTCAAATTTGTTTAACCGAAATCAAATTGTCATTCACAAAGATTCGACATAGTTAGAAATGTATCATAATATTGTAACTAAATGAGTATTTAATTTCCATAGAGAGAAAAAAATGAAACCAATAGGATGCTTGCTTTTTAAATGACTGTTTCGTCCAACTGTCAGTAAGTTTTTGTCAGATATGGGCTGTTTGTTAGAAGTAATTTGTATAACATGACAATTGGTGTGAACCTTATTCATGTTATTATATTACTAATACTATGGAACTTACATATTAAAAATAAGATGAAACCATTTAACCAATGTAATTGAAGGATGTTGAAATGATTAACCAAATTAATACAAAGTGGCTTTTTGATTTGTATGATTTTAGTTAAGCTTGGCGTACCCTAGATTGGAATCCCGGTACGTAAGGTTCATAATATAAATATTTTATAGATTTTTAAGAAATGCATAGTAAGGTACATTTGCTATAAGGATGTTAAAAGATTTGTAAATTAAAAAGACTTGTAAAATATTGTTGTTTATTAATGATGACACAAAAATCCTTTTATTTTCAATTTTAGTAATATCATTAACAATCCAAAGACATAGAATTTAAGTGTCAACAATTCCTTTCATAAAATATAATTTATGTTTTTATTTTTGTTGTACGCTTATTGTTTTTATACCATTAATTAAGACTTTAACTTCGTTATTCATAATTTCGATTGACTCATAGGCCTATGTTTATGTTGAAGAAAACGTTAGTCTAATCTGTTAACACGTATCGGTATTACACCGATAGAAAGTATTTTAAGAATATCATTAACCATACTATTGCGTGTATTTAAAAAAAATATATATTTTAAATTTTTTTATTAATATTTGTAACTAGATGGGAGTGATTCTCTGGTCTAACCTGACATAGGCCTAGTACTTTAGTTTACATTGTAAGGAAGCAGACACTCCGTCAAGCTGTGTGTAATTGTTTTTGTTTTTGTTTTTTTAGATAATAATACGCTATATTTTTAATAGTTATGTGTGTAAATAATATCTATCTATGTATGAAGATTATAAAATTAAATTTTATAATCCTTTTGTATAGTTTGACGGTATGACTGGCTTTTCTTAGAAATTAATTTGCGTAATTCACATGAAATTATTTATTATATCAATGTATTTGAAATTTATGCATGTGATTTTCTTTAAAATTCATTATTTTGAGAAATACTGTACAAAGAAAGAAAGTAATACAAATTGGAGAATTAAAAGCCAAAATTCATACAAATGTAAGACAAACCCAGAGAAAGCATAATACAAAAAATGAATAAAATATGAATGTGTAAAGTATGCATGATACATTGTACTTCATTCATGTCAGCCAAAACCCGAATCACTATAATGTATTTGCATAGTATAGCCTACAGTATAAAAGTTTTAAATTATTTTAGAAACAACGCATAAATGAAACAATGGCCGTATTCGACTGGTCGTTTTTCGATAAACCACGCCCACATGCGCAGGTGATACAGTATACTGTGATTACAGTAAATACTCGACAATACAAAATGGCTGCATAGTTACCACAATACACGCTGCGTAATCAAGGTTGCTGGCTTGTGGCAGCATTGATTTTATTGTAAGAAAAAAATTTTCATCCAGTCTTTGAATTATGTTGTCTTACAATTATTTTTTGACTTCATGTGGGTAAATATTATAATTGTTATTTTCTGAAACTTAATCTAAATTATATTAATGCAAATGTTGTTGCTAAACTGACCAATCGGCCATGTTTATTTTGGTCACATGGATAACTTAACGTACGTTAATTTTCGAAGTCAGCGAAGCCTATTTTTACGAAGCAGTAGATTAAAAATAATACTCAACGAAAAATTGTAGTCAGCGCGTGATAGGCCTACGTAATGAACCGGCGAACGCTTGGATTTATTTCACTGTAAAATGTGAATTTTGAGGGAAGCAAATTTATAACTGTAAACCTAATTATATTTACATGATGAGAATCTACTAATCATAAGCTTTCCATTCATATATTTCATGAAGTAAAAAGAGCAATAAAAAGGGTCTAACTTATCAAACAAACACCAGACACACTCCAGTCTTTGCATGTCGCCGGAGAAAAATGATTACGCTGAAACAAGCGCCTGTATACAATACAGTCAATGGTGTTTGGAAGGCTTGATTCTATTGGTTTCCAAAAGTGACGGAGCTAAATATTGACTTATCACAACCATTTTTACAACAAGTATGGCAGAAAGAATAAAGATCAACTTACAGAGAGAAAGAAACCGATTGGTTAAATACTTTGCGAGTTATTCTGATTAGAATTTGGTAACATGAGCCGCGAAAGGTAAAAAATCTAATATTCGCGCTTTCAGGAAAGTCGTTGTTAACACGACGAAAAAACGTAACAGCGGTGGTGGCACCACGTGGCCGCTCAGTAAGGCCTACCTTTCGGAGGGGGTATAGGGGCGATGGAAGTGCCAACAATTCGGAATGTGAAAATCTTATATAATCGATATAAATCTTATAATTTGTATAAATTACCTTATTCTTTTCCGAAGCCAACCTCTATTCTTAGTTCCACTAAATAATTTGGTTATTATTATTACAACATTATTCATATTTGAAGTTAATTCGAAGGGCATGGTGATAAATACAAATATTTTATTTAAAACAACTTTTTTCTGTCTAAATCAGTAGCTACAACATATCAAACAATTTTTTCCTCCGGAGCCTGACTTTAATCGTGTCCATCGTTGGTTATGCTGGTGTGGATGTTTACTCAAGTAATGGCGTGCGCCCTCACGAGTCGTCCGCTTTCTCGTGGCAGCATACATTTATTAAACGTTGGATAATTTGATAAAATGACATGAATTCATAATCGTCCTTATAGAACATTTCTTGCTCATGCGCTATTTTCAGGTCTATGTCAGCCTCTATGGGGTGGCGCAAAACATAGAGAAACAGGGATGGAGAAACAGCCCCCCCCCCCGGTCGGGGAGAGCTGGGCCCCCTTCCCCGTCGAAGAGAAAAAGCAATATTCGTCGGGGAGAAAAAAAAATTATGTATTTTCTACATATTAGTAGACTACAAAATCTATAACATATATGTGCTTTGAAGCTAAGCGATCAAACATAAATAGTTAAAAAACAGACTGGAAACTTTAAAATGTTCCAAACTAGACAGTAAAAAACATTAAAACAATATAATATGAAAACACAGTAAAACGTATTAAGGGATTTTATCAAAACAATAAAATATACTGTACTATAAAAACATTAAAAGACAGTAAAAAGTATTAAGATAATATTATTAAAACACTGTAGGATGTTAAAATACAAAGAGCAGAAATGCATTAAAATAGTATAAAATTATTGCATTTATGTTAAAAAGACTTAGACCAGGTTAAAATAGTATAAAATTATTGCGTTTATATTAAAATATATAAGAAGTATGTACGAAAATTTCATTGAAAAGGTAAAGCACAGATGGATAATAACGATAATCATTGGCACGTCTATTAAATATATGGATAGAATTAGGTATAAAAGACTTTCTAAACCTCTTGGTTTTCGATATGGGGAGCTAGTCTGATACCTGAGTAACTATGGATAAAATGGGAGTACAGTGGATGTGTATTATCATTTATTATATCTTTCAATTTCCTAATAATTTTCCTATTAAAAGCGAAATCCAGATTCAACATAATTATCGATCATTAATAATTCGATTTGCTCCTTTGTTTATTCTCTCTATGCGCATTTTGTCTTTCTGGGTCATATTTCCAAAGATACAAACGATGCAATACGTCATAAGGCCTACTCATAATAATCACAGAGTTATAGAATAATCTTAATATAGTTTTATCAATGTACATACTTCATTTTACGCAGTATCCCCATTCTCTGTTGGCTCTTACTAATTTATCTGTATAATTTTTCCAATTAAGGGCGAACTGAGCAGATACAATTGATTAAAAACTTGCAGCTCTCTTAATAATTTTAGATATTATAGTCAAGACTAGATAGGCATATATGCCTACTTCAACAAAGGGTCAAGTGAGCACAATGGTCTAGATATGAGTATACCTCTTTACATTAGTTTCAGAATTATGCAAGTATAATACAAAAAAAAGTATAGCCGCGCTAGTCTGATACAGTATAGAACAATATAAAGTAAATGACAGCAGCACTTTTGAGACTATACAATATAGAATTTATTCTCTAGCTTTCGTACACACAGTGGACTTTATCAGGAGACTGTACAAAAAATGTTTTGTACAGTCTCCAGTGCACTTCATCAGGAGAGACTGTACAAAAATGTTTTGTACAGTCTCCTGATGAAGTCCACTGTGTGGAAGAAAGCTAGAGAATAAATTCTATATTGTTAGTCTCAAAAGTGCTGCAAGTAGGCTACTATTATAATCAAGTAACAGATACTTCATTCAGTCTGTAACCGGTATATCAACATCCAGTCTGTTTTATTTTATCTTACGTTATGCAACGTTCATATCGGTTCTGCGTGAATGTCACGTTATAATAAACTCCTTCACAATTTTAATCGTGTTCATCGTTTTTTTTTTTATTCTGGTAATGGCGTAGAGTGTCCGAATATCGTAATCGAAAGTTTCAAATTTCGATTTTTCGCAGTTTTGTACATTATCATCTTTAATTTTCACCAGTGAAGGATTTATGAATATCAATATTACTATTATGCTCTGGGCCTAAATTTGTTTTGTTTTAATGTACAGGAAGGCAGAGATCCTTATCCAGGGAAAATTCCCTGAAACAGATTGCAATGTTTTTTATTCGAGCGCATATTCGACTGTGAATCATGCATAAATAAACCTGCATGTATTTTTGACTACTCTGTATATCTTATTTTGCAAACACTTGATGCTAAATTGAAAATAGAGGCTAATAATAACTGATCGGCTTGATAAACTAAGCGTGTTCTTCATTTTGTTATTAAAGTATACGTCGTTACCATAACGACGTATACTTTTGTAGTGGATGTTTGAGGTTTTTCTCATATTATTTAGGAAACTGGACGGTTTTAATGGTGTAAAATTAAATTATTATTAAATTCATTCTTTTTGTTAACATGCCCGAAACATTTGTCAACACAAATTACTAAATATATCATACTAAAGCAACTACAATTTTCAGATTTAAAATCAACTCCATTCCCTAAGAAAAATCTCAAACATCCACTACAAATTTAGAATTCTCATTTAATAGATTTAATAAGTTATTATCTTAAAACACC
>NW_022703729.1:61169-64935 GCF_011630105.1 Anneissia japonica | reverse complement strand
TGTAACTAAATGAGTATTCAATTTCCATAGAGAGAAAAAATGAAACCAATAGGATACTTACTTTTTAAATGACTGTTTCGTCCAACTGTCAGTAAGTCTGTTTGTCGTTGCAAGGTCGTTGTTAGGTTTACGCAATGATAAGATTCAGCCTTTTCCAGAAGTAATTTGTATAATATGACAATTGGTGTGAACCTTATTCATGTTATTATCTTACTAATACTATGGAACTTACATATTGGAAATAAGATGAAACCATTTAAACAATGTATTTGAAGAATGTTGAAATGATCAATTAATACAAAGTGCCTTTTTGATGTGTATGATTTTAGTTAAGCCTTGGTTAAGCTTGGTGTACCCTAGATTGGAATCCCGGTACGTAAGGTTCATAATATAAATATTTTATAGATTTTTAAGAAATGCATAGTAAGGTACATTTGCTAAAAGGAGGCATGTTTTAAAATGTATGCTATGCAACTGCATTAAAAAGACTTATATATTGGGAGTTTAGACTAAAACAATAACGAAACAAAATATATATATGTTTTTATACCATTAATTAAGATTTAACTTCGTTATTCATAATTTCGATTGACTCATATGTTTATGTTGAAGAAAACGTTAATCTAATATGTAAACATGTATCTGTATACCACCGATAGAAACTATTTTAAGAATATTATTAACCATACTATTGCGTGTATTTTTTTATATATGTTTTGAAATTTTATTATTAATATGTGTAACTAGATGGGAGTGGTTCTCTGGCCTTTGAAATTTATGCATGTTAATTTTTTTTTAAATTTATTATTTTGAGAAATACTGTACAAGGAAAGAAAATAATACAAATTGAAGAATTAAAAGCGGAAATTCCTACAAATGTAAGACAAACCCAGAGAAATCATAGGCCTAACAAAAAAAATGAATAAAATATGAATGTTTAAAGTATGTATGATACATTGTACTTCATTCATGTCAGCCAAAACTCAAATCAATTTAGTGTATTTGCATAATATAGCCTACCGTATAATATTTTGAAATTATTTTAGAAACAACTCATAAATGAAACGTATTCGACTGGTCGTTTTTCGTTTAACCACGCCCACTTCCGCAGGTGATCTAGTAAATACTCGACAATACAAAATTGCTGCATAGTTACCACAAAACACGCTGCGTAATCAAGGTTGTTGGCTTGTGGCAGCATGGATTTTTTGTAAGAAAAATTTTTTCATCAAGTTTTTAAATTCTGTTGGCTAAATTATTTTTTGATTTCATGTGGGAAATATTATAATTTTTATTTTCTTAAATTTAATCTAAATTATATTAATGCAAATGTTGTTGCTAAACTGACCAATCGGCCATGCTTATTTTGGTCAGATGTGGAACTTAACGCTGATTTAACGCACTCTGGTTTACGTTAATTTTCGAAGTCAACGAAGTATATTTTACGAACAAGTCGAATGAAAATAATACTCAACGAAAAATTGTAGTCAACGAAATAGACCAGTCGAATAAGTCCAATATGTGATAAAAATAATTTGATAGGCAGAGAGGGTACTTTAAGCTCTGTCCAGGTTGTATTTTCTTTTAAAAAGTTATTGTATGCCCATATATGGTCATGATGTGCCCTTGGTCTGATGTCGTCATGACCATATTTAGGCATGTCACATGTGTTTCTCGAATAAAATTTGACAGTCTGGACAGGGCTTTATAAATTCACATTCACGACAAGGGACATTCATACCCAAAGAAGCTTTCAACTGCAACTCAACAATGTGGATTACTGATAGGCCCGTGTCCCCCACCCCACCCTCCTGAGGGTGCAATGAACGCGTACCATCCTCAAACTTCCGAGAGTAGAATTTCGCGCTTTCAGGAAAGTTGTTACAACACGACGAAAAAACGAAACAGTGGTGGCGCCACGTGGCCGCTCAGTAAGGCCTACCCTTCGGAGGGGGTATAGGGGCGATGGAAGTGCCAACAATTTGGAATGTAAAAATCTTATATAATCTATATAAATCTTATAATTTGTATAAATTACCGTATTCTTTTCCGAAGCCAACCTCTCTACTCATTCACCTATTTTATGATCTTGAATTTATATAATGTATGCTTACAGTATTTTCTTAGCTCCACTAAATAATTTGGTTATTATTATTACAAAATTATTCATATTTGAAGTTAATTCGAAGGACATGCTGATAAATACATATATTTTATTTAAATAATTATGATTTATGGCCATAGCAATGTAAAGTTTAGTTATTATTTATTTTAGGCAAACAACACACGCACCACTTCGGGATTGTCAATAGCGAATATATCACTGTCCTACTTATAGGTGACACACCCTTGCACAAACATACACACATGATGCTTTACACAAACTAAATCTCAAAATTATGAGGTTTAGGAAGTGGAGTTGTTTTGGTCGTGAGAAAAAATCCTGCAATAATGACAGGAATTGAACCCAGGACCCTGGGTTTGGAAGGCAAGCATCTTAACCACCAAACTATTCAACTCCACTCTATATTTAACGGATTATATAACTCTTATTGCATTGAAATTGACAACAAATTGAAAAAGAATTCCAGCATTCCAAACCCAATAGAATACACTAGTCGGGCTATAAATATGGTTTTCTATTGCAAATAAAGATTATATGTAATACTTTTTTTTCAGGCGACTTCCAAGAATGTTGACACACCAAGCACAATGCCATCTACGCCAAGTAACACAATTACTCCTCCTGAATCCCCAACCACAAGAACACTTTCACAGAGCTCAAGCAACAAAGGGTCAGCACCTACCCCTGTAGCGAAAGCAGAAACCTCAGCACAAACATTCGGAGCTAAATTCAACTGTGAAACCAAAGGTAGACTACAAATTCAATAAATCAATTTTTCTAATTATTTCATGAGAGTAATAATATTAAGAGTCATTTATGTAATGCCTAACCAATATATACTGGTATTACATCAATCAATCAATCAATCAATCACCTTTTTTTAAGGAATGATCCTAGACAGCAGTGCCAAACATTATTCGGCAATAAAATTTGCGCTAACTATTTATGCCTCTATTTTAAAAAATTATTTTTAATGTTTTTTTATTTATTTTGTTATTGTTTTATTATTTTTATGTACTTATGTTCTATGTAGCAGCATTAAATATGCATAAAATGTATGTGCAAATGTGTGTATATTTATGTGTTTATAATCTCAATGTTTGTTTTTGTTAAATTGCAATTTGTATTTTTAATGTTAACAGGGTGGTGGCGGTAGCTGGTTCCGTGGTCTTTTCAGTCGGTTTGGTGGTAAAAACGATGTTCACCTGCCAGATGATAGTGACAAAACAGTAAGTAGTTAAATCTCTTATATAATAGTATAATGAATTATTAATATATTTGTATTTTACACTAAGGTAATTTGCTGTGTTTTTTTTTTCTTTATGCTCTTTCTGTAACTAGAAGTGTAATAATGATGATAATAATAAAACAGATAATATGGAAAATGATTCAATAGATACATATTATGATGGTGTTATTTCTATAACTAATAGTGTAATAATTATGAAGATAATGTAGAAAATCAAAAGATATATATTATGATCATTTAGAGACCAGTGCCAACCTTCTAATAAAATAACCCTCCCAGGAATTGGTGCTGATGATAGTAATACTGTCTTATCTTCAGATTGAATGGGATGAAAAGAAGCAAAAATGGGTGAATAAAGATAGCGATGGAGATGATAATGATGGTATAGTTGC
>NW_022703729.1:43525-59200 GCF_011630105.1 Anneissia japonica | reverse complement strand
AGATGTGTCTAAGAGACAGGATATTACTTTTAAGTTTTTCTATGTCATGTTCATTATTAAACATAAGGCAAACAATTTATACAAATAATATTGATAGCTTAGAAAAGCTAGGCACAAAATGTGTACATTAATTTAAAGAAGTATTGACACTCTCCTCATTAAATAAAAAAAATATAGAGTTCGCCCTCCAATTTGAGATCACCTTTGGGACTTTGAAAGTTGAGGTAGTATCATCGGGGTGGGGGGGGGGTTCTAGCATTGCGAGCGCAGTGAGTAACTAGGCTCGGGGCCAGCAGCCGAAGGCGCGGAAAATTTGCTTAATTTTACGTGATATAAATTGAGAGGTTTCACCATGTTAATTTCTGAAACCTCTAAAAAAATACAAAAAACAAAAAACAGGATACATTAACAAAAACAAAAGAAAAAAAAAAGAAAAAATAGCCTAAACACAAGCAGTAAACAAGAAAATACATTTGGTGTGAGAATTCACTCTTCCTTGGTTTTTAATAGCAGGCATGTTGTTCTGTTACCTACTGCAAGCATTTCCTTGGACTTGTGTTGGTCTGTTTGTCTTATAGGTTTTGTAATATTTTCTTCAATACTGTTGCTTAAGCCTATTAACAGTTTGACGCAGCCTACGGTGCACCATCGCCGTGTCTAATTTTTAATTAGAATTGTTAAGTAGTTTGATTGTATTTGTTGACAAGAGGTAAATCATAAAAAAAACTTCGAAAGTGTTCGCGGTGGTGCGATATCAAAAGCACTGATTAGAACAAACGTGACTATATACTTATGAGAATTAGGTGAGACTTATTTATACCTTGTTTAGCAAATTTGCCGCCCACAAAAATAATGATTTGGAATAAAAATGCAATTTAATTTTTGAACAATTAGCGCATCCACCGCCACGAATAAACTAGAAATTTCAGAAAAAAGGCCTGTCTTTATTTTATTACGCCTGCCGCTCAAAAAAAAAGATCTGTATAATTTCTTCCTAGTTAGGCTTGTATAAATTTAAAGCATTGAACTCTGCCATTACGTTCGACGATAACATGTTAATTTTATTTCTGTCTGCAAAAAACATTCACTAAATAAGAAATAAAAATTTTATTTTTTCTTCAGACAATTAAAAAAAAAGTTCACAAAACAAGGTATAACAAAAATGGTCGCACAGATAGACTAAACTGTATTATACTAGGGAAGAGTTAATTTAAAATCTTCGCTAATTTTACCAAACAATACTGTAATAAATTGCAATGTTCATATTTGCTACCGCGATACGGGTAGTCAGAGAGTTACCATGATACCAACAAAAATGTTTTTTTATTTAAACTGTAAGTATCACTGACAGTACGCACAACATATCATACATTATATTTTTTTAATTACCTGATGGGTACCAGGAGTATGTTTCAACGGGCAACATTGCAAGCCATTAAAATTATGTGTTTGAAGACCAATATATTAAGTCGGGACGCATATAAAATAAATACGATTGATTCGTTCGAGAATAAGCTGTTGTCACCCATTTGGATACTGATGCCCATGGCAGACCCGCGTTGCAATGGGAAACAGAGGATGTCTGTTAGTGCGACATTTTAGGACACATAACAATTAACTGTATAGGTTTTACGTCCTGGATTAGATTTTTTTTTTGTAAGGGATTTACTTTACTATATACCGTTCTAATATTATTAATAAATACGCTGATAATAATGATAAATAAATGTTTCTTTATAAAAGAAGTAAAATGAATCGTTACAATTTATTTTGCCACATCATACATTGTGAAAAATAACAAATAGTAAACTTTGCAAAACCTGAAATTTGACAATAAAATCGATGATTTGTTTGGTTCGGTCAATGATATTTTGATGTATTTTTTGTTTGACTGACTGTTGTCTAGACAAAAGGTTGTCTTTGATAAATTTATAGTAAAAAATTTATATAAGTGCATTTGTTGTGTCCTTTTTAAAATCTAACATTTAACCTCAGTGTTCAAATATTGTAGCATAATAACTCATTCCAAAAACTGAAATTAAAAAAAAAAAAAAAAATCGGCGACTTGTTTTGTTTGGTCAATAATTATTGATTTATTTTTTGTTTGACTGTAGCATAATAACTCTCTCAAAAACAGCACTAAAATCAAATAGAATGCTCAAGCAATTGTCTTCCACTGGAATATATTCATTCGAAAATCTCGTGGATTTCAAAATAATATTAATATTAAAGATAAACTTACGGCAACTTATGTTTTTAATTATGTTTCAAATGAACCTCTATATTAATTATAAGTAGTCATTTTTAACAATGGTGCATTGTTAAAAATTTTGTCCAAGTTTGGTCGTTAATTTGAGGACATTTTGTTACTTAGGTGATCACGGTATCAAATTAAAGGGGTCTCAGAATTTGAGGGCGAGTTTATTGTTAAGAGATAGGTGATCAATTGCTACTTTAAAAAATGGTATCGAATACAGGGGTCTTCATTTGAAGGGTGAACTGTAAAGTAAGTAAGTAAATGACTTTAGTAACTTAATTTTCTCTTATATAACGGAGGCATAACCGCAAACGATGGGCTGTGTTTACCAAATATTCATAACAAAAAACAAGATATAGGTGGGCAGTTACGTACAAATTTCTACACCTTTTCACATTTAGCCTTCAGTCAGGTATATCAACATTAGGGTCCAGGTTAATTTTTTATTCCACTTTCAACAGTTTGTATATATTGTTGCAGTTTCTGTTCATACATCTATTTGCTTGGCTGTGGCTATTGACGAAAGTGCTCCTGGTTAACTCTGGTAAGTCCTATATCGGTTGTTATACCGTGTGTAGTTGAACTAGGAGCCTAATCACACTGACTAAATTCGCCCTGGGCCGCTTAACCACATGTCAGCTGACTAAAAACGACTGTTCCGTTTGCGGTTAGTATACTTTTGGTCTGCTTAGGGTCGCACTGCGAACGTCACATATCTTCCTTTTGCGTCCGATTTTGTTTGGAAATTTTATTTGTAAAGCCAGGAGAGTTGTTGTAAAAGCTCAATTGCCTTGCCTAGCTTGCAGAAAGCTTTTTCATAAAGCAGTAATTGGCCATAGGGACTAGGCCTGTAGGTCCTATAATATCTGGGGTTGTATTTAAACTTCATCCGATACCCCTCTACTAACCTTTTATATCCAGCATGGCGCTTTTTTTGTATCTACGATACTAATTTCCCAAAACTTAATTACAAGAACTTAATGTAAGCTAGGTTCTCTTAGCAATTTAATTTATATATTCCCCTGGAGCCTGAATAAATGTGAATGGGTTTACAGAATAAAAATACCTCTGAGATTGTTATACAGCATGATTTTAACCTAAATATATCAATTTCAAAAGAGAAGAAAAAAAAAAAGAAAAAAAAAGAAACACTTATGTTCATTTAGGGTATCAGACGTAATTACATTTGTCATCCAATATGATACACGACCATAATACATAATGATTGCAAAACTATACTAGTACGACTGTGCTATTAAAATTGTGGAACTTTTGACCATTGCATAACCTGTATAATTTTCTAAATGTCTTACTACCATCATGGAATTCCATTAGAAACGATTATATAATTACAGTCTTATTACACAAGAAAAAGTTTATCAAAGACTACTTCATTACACACAGTCGAGTTATTTGAGTGTTCAACATATTTTACTTATAATATTGTACCAGCCTTTCATTTTATTAACTCATAAGTTGTTAATTACATTATGTATTTTCATTTACAATAGATTTTATGGATTTTTTTTTTACTTTCCTTGTATTAGATTTTTTTTTCAAACTAAAAATAACGATGAGGTTGTAATTTTTTTCACAGTCTAGAATAATGTGTCTTTGAATTTCTAAAAGAAACATTGTTAAGTACAAATTTTTAAGTATTTAAGCCATTCTAATTTGAAACTTTTTGTCTTTCAAACTTTATTTCGATTACTTCTAATAATGACTCATTCTAAATTGAAATTGACAATTATAGTTAATGTAAGTAGATAAACATTGTTGAGTTATATCACCTACCAACTGTTACTTTTAAGGTATTCACACATAATTTCTAAGATTAAAATATAAGAGAATATACGAAAAGACTACAGTAATTTTTATTGGCATGATCATTTTACAGTGTCACACGTGTGCGTATTACTTATCTATAGATATTATCTGTCTCTTATACACATCTAGATGTGTATAAGAGACAGTATCACTGTCTCTTATACACATCTAGATGTGTATAAGAGACAGGTATAATGGTATAACTTATATAACCAGTACTTGATGATGCAGTAGGACCAATAACAACAACAGCAACAACAAACCACTACAAGAACAACAACAATATTAACAACAACAATAACAAGGTCGTAATACTAATAGGAGTGTTCCTTTGATAAAAGTTAGTCATAGTGTTTCCTCAGAAAATTCCTTACTTAATTGGCTAAAAAAAGTTGGGGTTTTACCATACATTATTACTCCAGCAAGTAGTGAGACAAAATTGAGGGCGGTAGACTAGATTTTTTCTTCAATCAGCTAATGACTTTACTCGGTTTTTTTTACATTAAAATGTTTTATTTTCCGTAATTTTTGAAAAGTTTTCTGTTTATAATCAATTATCCCTATGTTGTCAGCATCTAAACATGTTTTAGGAAGTTAATATTGTATATAATAATAATATAACAGTTTCGTGTCCTTTATTATTTATTGGAGATAGTTGGCCATCCATATCAACGTAAACAAAAGAAACAATCGTGCTTAATAAATTAATTCACAATTAATACTCAAAATCTGTTAAAATTTCAACAGTTTGTAGAATTGTTGGAAATTATTATCAACCTGTGGTCCGCAGAAAATATCTGGGGGTCCGCCATGTCAAATGGTTCTGCTGAAAAGTACGCACACAATTGAGGACGAGCGAAAATGTTTGGGATCTGCTAGGTTTTTAGAATAATTTTTCTGGATTTTATTGTCTTGTCTTATAGCAGTGTGATAAACAGACTGCTAATAAATAGGTTCATTATCAGTAATTAAATGCCTTTGGCATGATAGGCATGGACATTTTCAACTGTAATTTTTTAACTGACATTTATTATTTTAACTCCAATACCTTATTGCTGATCTGGTATTTATTTTTATGTATGCATTAGTTATAAAATAAAAATAAAAATTTAAGATATTTAGAGTTAAAAGTGTATTTTTTTTTGCTGTTCTATATTTTATTGGGTCATTTTGTCTTTAATTATCAGAAAGACAAGTCTTCTAAGAACCATTCAGCAAGCCACAAAATAGACAACACAGTGACATTCAACGCAACTACATTTAATTTCGATGTTTCATTTCAATCATTTCTTCTAACACTACATACCATTCATAGTGTAATATTTCAGTACAACTAAAACTCAATAATCATTCTCGTTTAGCTGACACATAAGTAAAACAGACATCACGCCGATCTTGTAGTTGGCTCGAAGTTGCGTTGATATTTTAACGTGCTAACCAGGGGTGACCTCGGAAGAGTGAGCATAAACATATTTCAAAATAAATATCATTTTTTTTTACTGACGATTTGTGTTTTCTATCCCAGAGTGGAATGGGTAGCTCTCCAGACAGGAGGGTCCTGGCTTCGCCTCTTTACATTAGGGCCACCCCTTTGCTTAATAGTGCGCTAAAGTTATACACTTAGATTTTTTTTTGAACAAAATTTAACAGTATAAAATAAATCAGGTCGATCCTAAAACTGTTTTACACGGTACTTGTTAAACGCTCAAATTATAGAAACTTAAGCTACATTATAAATAGATACTAATATTAAACGTCGAAAATCAATGATAATATACAGTAGAACCCCTCCTTTTGGACACCCCTATTCAAGGGACACCCATATTAAGGGGACACTCTTCCGTAAAACGAGGGGCGATAAATCTTTTAACACTGTGGCCAACCGGTATTAAGGGGACACCACTACTAAGGGGACGGGGATACTTTCTGAGTGTGCCAAACGGTCAAATAACTCTTATTAAGGGTACATATATTTTTTCCCCTATTGTATCACAACAAATACAAAAGTCTCAAAATAGGAAAAAAAATCACTCAACTTTCTATATTGACACATTTTGACACGTTTTGGAACGTTTAATGGAACTTTCTAGTTGTTATCACCTTTCTACTGCTGTTTGTCAAGGGTGAGCATTTGTTAGAATACTGTACGTAATAATAATAGAAATAATAATAATAATAATAATAATAATAATAATAATAATAATAATAATAATAATAATAATAATAATAATAATAATAATAATAATTTAACTGAAATTGAAGTGCAAAAACAATCCGTCTTTGTTTGGTAATAGTTTGGTGTGTAAGGTATTTCTTGGTTTTTTGTTTTGCTTGATTTTGTTAAAAGTGGTGTTCTGTCCTCTCTTCTTATTGATTTTATTGGATTTTGAGAATTTGTGAATTTTTTTTAATTTTTTTTAATTTTTATTTTAATTATTCTGATATAAATATGAATAAATTGTCCGTTTTAATGAAATTGTTCTATTGTTTTAAAGTTATAGTAGGCCTACTTTACTTCTGTTTTCCAGAGTTTGTCTGAATAAAACTGAAATTATTTGAAATTGAAATTTGAAAAATAAACCAGAATTTTTCTCCCCAAATCCTGATAGTGGATATCGGTAAGGCATACTTCATGTGTTATTTCGTATAAAGAAAGCTTGTCACGTTTTGCCCTTTCTTTTTCTTGGTTTTTCGTGCACTTTCATAGGATTCTAATTCATCAATTAACGTTGCATCATCAAACAATATTGGGGACATAAACTATTGTTGTTTTAATTACAGTTCTGCTGATTTTTTGTATTATAAATTAATCGTATTGGTATTCCAATGTTATTAATAATCTCAATAAAAATAAAATCATAAAGATTTGTATGTCACCGTTTTATGAAAACTTGCTGACAATTTCACCTTTTTGGTTGGTGTCCCCCAAGGGTGGTTCCATGATTTGCCCGACAGGTGGCCGAGGTCCCCGACGGGGGGGGGGGATTGGGCGGTTCCCCAACGATGTGTCAGATTTTCCCCGACGAAAGCAAAGTGGACGTGGTTGAACTTCAACTAAAAGGACCCCGAAAATTTCGACAATTTAGGGATTTCAAAGGCATATTTAATCGATTTTAGCGTCTACTTATATGTAAAAAATATATATAATTTTTTTTTCTCCCCGACGAATTGTGATTTTTCTTCCCGACGAGGAGGGGGAGCTCTCCCCGGCAGAAGAACTCTCCCCGGCGGAGGGGGGCTGCCCCCGGCCCTCATCTGGAGCCACTCCTGGTGTCCCCTGAATTTTCCCTAATTAGAGGTACCAAATTCAGGGGACACCCCTATTAAGAAGACACTTTTTTATCCTTATGAAGGTGTGTCCTAATAGGGGTTCTACTGTATAAACCATATACGTATCTGTAGTTAATATTCGTTAATCCTGTTTATTTTGGCATTTCTACATGATGGGTACGTACAGTCGTTAGAATGGCAAAAGATATGAACTTCGACTGCTTTTTTTCATATTTTGAACAAATTTAAACAGAATAAAACATATCAGGTAGATCTTAAACCTGTTTTACAGATGCTGTTAAACGTTCAATTTACAGAAACTTAAACTACGATATAAATAGAGTATATACTAAACGTCGACAAAACAAATAGTAATAATATAATTATAACATACACTAATCTTGAGGGCGTATAAGTTAAAACATTTTCTTACTTTAGCCTTTCGCCATAGTGGCCACTTAAAATGACCCCACTCGCCTCAGTCGCTGGGCTGTCGAAGGTAATGCACTCAAATTATTGTGTAGTACATTTAAAAAAAAATTTAAATAGGATAAACATATCGAGTGAATCTTAAACCTGTTTTACATGATCCTGTTAAACGTTAAAATTACAGAAACATAATCTAAAGTATATTTAATGACATTTAACTTCAAGAGAAATTGATACTGTTAAAACAGTTAATAATAAGTTATTAAGCGGTGCACAAGAATCTTATATAGAGTGTAATATGAGTCGGATGTCTCGTTATACATTAAACAAATGGTTTATAAGTAATATGCCTAAATAATATTTAAGCTATTTCACAATATATAAAAAAGTTGTAATGAAGCCGTGTTAGTCTAAACAATATACACAGATTATAAAAGGCAGCACTCTGAGACAAACTTTGATGTAATTTATTCAACACAAGCATTCGCTGGCAGTTAATGCCAGCTTCATCAGTTGTGTGAAGTAAAAAATTGAAAACAAAATAGAAAAGGGCTAATGCATACATAATTAGCAAAGGTCTCACGATTAATCAATTAGCAGTTGGATACAATGTAGTATATAATGATCAGAGATAACAAGTGTGATCAAGCTACTTACAATACAACTCATAAATAGAGCTAGGGAGATAAACTATCTGTGCGGTCATGGTGCTAATATGAACAGTAACAAACTAAAACTTATAGTGTCTGAGAAAGCCTACATCTATATTGAGGCCACTATTAATACTATCAAATTTATGAATAAATGTTTGTTCAGAAATTAATCTCTCATTTCTGTTTTTAAAGCAATTACTTAAGAGCACAGCTACTTTAAATAGTGTAATATTATGTCCTGGTAAATTAAAATGAACTGCAATAGGCCTATCTTTTTTGTTGTGACGAATGTCAAATTTATGACCATTCATGCGTTGTCTGACAATATATTAATACAATACAATACATTTAAAATGGGAAACAGTAATGTACGGTATTATGATGACATTGACACTGGTATAGAGTAATTATTAGCAAGAATGTTTGGACGCGATATTGAATCACTGAAGTCAACTCATTAGCAGGTTTAATTTTGTTAATACAACCGCTATTATATACCTATACAATGCTATATTAGTCTAGTAAAAATAGTTTAGTCGATACCTACCAATCAGATTGACATCTCTAGATTGCTTGAAACAACACCATCATACTTTATAAACTTTAAACAAAAATGTTTTGATTTAACATTTAACAGTTATAAATTATCTATGAAGCATTTATATAACTAATTGTTTTTGCTACACACTATGAGCTTCCCGTTCTTCGTATGACAAATACAGTGAGATACAAATATGGTGTCGGCGGATTTAAAGTTGTTAAAACATGTGTATGTGCATTTGGACAGAATAGATAAGAGAGTAGCGCTAATTTCAAAATATACGTTGACATTTTAAGATTCAGTAGCAAAACGGGATTCGCGTTAAATTTATATATTATACCTTTACAATAAACGTTCAGTATCATAATCTTTAATTATTCGACTCTCAGATAAAAAATGATACAGTAAATTTTAGCACCTATGACAATGTCGGCGTCTCTTCGTGATTTATATGCGTCCAAACTTGGAACGTGTTCCCTAGAGGGCAACGTGGCCGGACTTTTACCAACAGACATTTGGCAGTTAGACTATTGACACGGAATTTTTGCCGACAATACAATTTGCAGAATGCCAATTTACTGATATGGCGTTTTGACGACAGCCAATTTGCAGAAAGACATTTTGCCGACAGACAATTCACCGATTTTTTGTCAAAATATGAATGTATCATAAATGATATATTTAGATGTAAAAAAAAAAAAATCATCAAAATATTCGAAATACTACACTTTCCTTTATTAAGGCATTTGTCTGTATACATGTGGCCTTATTTTTGTTTTAATTTACATAATAAATGCTTAAGCAGCTACAACCTGCCGATTTTCGGAGAGTTTATCGCTTAAAGTCAGAACAAATGAATAATATAAAAATATATTAAAATATGTTCATGAATTAAAGATTAATAGTTAAATGTATCCTCGCAGTTGTATATTTTAAATTTACTTTCATTCGGCAAAATGTCCTAGGGCCAATCACAAAAAAAAAATGAAACAGAGGTTGGTATTACCTTATTTGGTGGCAAAGTGCAAAATAACGAAGGTGCAGTGTTATGATGTCAGATGCCGTTCAAATTTAACGACAATGGTGCTAAATTCCGCGGAATAGATCAAAATCTCGCTCAAATTTGCGTTGAAAATCGCTAGAAAAATAGGTGCACATAATTGTAACTATTGCATAATACCTAGTTAAATATGACCGGTAATAGGGCGTAATCGTCGGAAAAATCTGATATGTAATCTAACCTTATTAATTATGCCAGATTTTGGCGTAGTGGATTTTCTCAGCTCAGGCTTTATTTTACTGCATGGCTATGGTGGCAACGCATTTCTATCAAGGCCGGTTTCGGAGACTTTTTCTTTCTGTGACACTTATAAGCGATTGTATAAAGGTATGGGTTGAGAGAGGAGTTAATGGGCAAAATAAAGGTTGCTGACCATGCGTATATGTCAGGTGGGAGCTTCCAGGCACCAAACTCGGAACCAATTCCCATTATGATAATTGGAAACCAGCAACAAAAATCAGTTAGGACGATCATTGCCATCTTGGTTGCCATCTTTATCTCTTCTGCGTGCAGTTGATTTCTGTTAGCCCTCGATGCTGTTCTTTTTACGGATATATAAATTGAGATATAACTCACGGCGATGACGAAGAATCCAAGGAGATTGAAGGCAATAAAAATCGCTATGGCGTATTCCCAGCCTGGTAACCGGTCTCTTGTTAGCGGCAGTGCCAGACACACACCTTTTCTTCCATAGTAGTTAACTCCAAAATACTGTATGTTGATGAAGCTTAGTTTGCCGAACATCGGAAGAAAACTAATAAAAATACAGACCAGCCAGACAATGCTGACAGTTTTAATGCACCTTTTACGATTGAGGCGAATGCTACTGAACGGATAAGCTATGTTAATTGCACGGTAAATACTCATAATCATCAAAATAAATACTGAGCATTCGCTGGAGAGTGTAGCAATAGACCCAGCGAAACTGCAAAGGAAGCTGTTTCTCCAAGCCTGTGAAAACGTTGCGTACAGCCCCCTGTAGTGAAGGTCAGCTCCTGCTATGATTATCATGTAAACCGCCATCAACAAGTCAGATACAGCAAGACTAGTTATGAGTATGGTTTGGACATTAAATTTATTTTCCAGCAAGCGCAGTATAATAACAGTTACGTTACCGATGAGGGCAGAAACTCCCAGAATCATCATCAGGATCCGCAAAGCTTCAGTCTTCAAGAGATTTTTACAAGAGGAAAATTGATCAGCAACAGGACGGCAGTCGGGAACATGTTTCATAATGCAACAGATACTAAACTCATCCGATACTCTATATAAAGTACATAGAACAAAAATAAAATAAATATATCGAAACGAGTATTTGTTTTAATAATACAAATTGTACTGTTCATTGTAGTATTAGTAGAAAAATGTGACCGTGCTAGCAGTAGTAATATTGTGGTAGGCCGAGACAGTGTTCTAAATAAAACTTACAATATATTAAGAGAAGTAAGTCCATTAAACGTATCAGGATCGTAAGTGTTTAACTGGTTTGAACTCAAATATCTATAGAAAAATAAATAAATTACAAAATTTTAATTGATATTATATAACATCTTTATTGTTTTGTAAACATAATAATACATATAATATATATATAATACATATAATATATATAATATATATAATATATATAATATATATAATATACATAGTATATAATATATATATATATATATATATATTATGAATAGTTGACAGACATGAAAGTACTGCAAGACACTTTGACTTAATTGAGACATTGAATTTTATTGGTACGAGATTTTCGGTAGCACCTGCTACCTTCATCAGCGTACGAGTATCTAAAGATATATATTACAGTTAACGATAAGATATAAAGATGGAGGTAGTTATTGTACATCAACAATGAAATTCACCATGAATAAAGACTTTAATGAAGCGGAACGTTGACAAGAACAGTGGATACTAATTAAGGGGGATTAAGATTATAAATAAAACCACTACGGAGAATTAACGATTAACTAATAAAATATTTAAGGAAGAGAATTGTGAAAATCAATAAATATAATTAAAAAAAATGTGTATGAATAGAGGCCTATGATAAAATACAAAAAAGAAAAACGGGACTGTACTAAAGAGATATAAAACATTATTTAGTGAATGTAAAGCCTGAAGCAAAACCTAGGTCCTTATTAGGTCCTATTTTATTTTAAGTTTCAAAATTCATTTTATTTCAGCACATCTTCTTTCATTAAGTGACTTGAAGTTGTTATCAATAATGATACATCTCATATTGTTAATGGTTTGTCTAGCTCCGTTAAAGTGTTTAACTAAAGGAAACTTGTAATTGTTTCTTATAGAGCTTTTGTGGTTAATAATCCTTTGTCTAAATGTGCAGTCACTCTCCCCGACATAACATACCCCTTTACATACGGTACACCATATGATATATATATATTATGGGCATTGCAGGTGAGTGAAGGGGGTCTGATCGTGATCTTAGTGTTGGGAACATGGATGAGACTGTCTGTTATAAGGATGGCAAATATTTCATCTGTGATTACCGCAAGGTTTTTTTTTTTTCTCTTTTGTGGTATAACAACCACCACTTTTATTCATCAATACATCAGGTTATTTGAATTACAGACATTCTGCATTACAGCCTTTTTGATATTTCACCTTTTTTCTTGATTTTCTTATTTTTTAAACTTCTCTTGATTCTTATATATACAATAAAACATGCAAATTAAGTCGATCAATGTATGTTATATGAAACTTTAAAAAAATAAATTTAAGCATAATTCTATGATATTAACATGATTTCAAAGTTTAGGCATTGACCAATTGTAACCATTATTAATATAGATTTTATTTAACCAGTATATCCCTTAATTTTTTTCCTCCCTTTTTCATTTTTATATAAAAATATATTACTTTACATCATTGTACGCTAATGCGATATATGTTTACTCATAACACGTTGAGTTATGATTTAAAAAAAAAAAAAAAAAAAAAAAAAAAAATTACCGCAAGGTTTGTTACCTGGTTGGGGTGAGAAGAGGGAATATTTTAGGATATGAGCAAAGATTTTAGGTTGGGGTTGTCTTCTAGCCAATACGGGGGGTTCTTTGAACGCTTCAGGTATTGGATAATTTTTAAGTCGTCTTTGAGTTGTTTAGATAGGTGAGTGAGTTGAGTGCAGTGGGCGAAAACCATAGGGAGCCGCTGAGATGGGGGTTTGGGCTTGTATTGAAGAAGTTGATCTTTGGATTTGTTGGATGTTTTGGCAGGTATTTTTTTATTATTTGATAGGATATTTACTCTGTGCAAATTTGTTGACTAGCTCGTTTGTCATGTTCTTCTACGGTGGAGCATATTCGCTTCACTCTGAGAGCTTGGCTGTAGATCAGCAAGCGTTTCATGCTGTCAATGTGAGCACTATGATAGTGTAGGTAGGTGTGGTGATGCGTAGGTTTGGTATACACGGATGTTGCGATAATATTCTTACCTTTTATGCTCACAAAAACATCGAGAAAAGCGATCTGATTGGGTGAGTGCTCAGTAGTGAACTTGTGATGTTTTTGTCAGCATTGTTAATATGCGTAAGGAACGTCACGAGCGAGTTTTCACCATGATACCAGATTACAAAAGATATCATCTATGTATCTAGTGTACATGGGAGGAGTGAGGTGGTAATTGTGGATGAATTTGTTTTCAAATTCTGACATGTAGATATTGGCGTATGCCGGGGTCATTTTGGTACCCATGGCATTCCTTTGGTCTGTTTGTAGTGCTTGCTGTTGAATTGGAAAAGATTGTGTGTGAGGTGTGTGTTTGATAAGTGCTACGATGTCCTGTGTATGAGATGTAGGGCTGAGTTTGTTGAGGAATTATGGCAAGCGGCTAGGCCGTCCTCATGAGGAATGTTGGAGTATAGGGAGGTGACTATGATGGAATTATCAGGGAGATCATGAGCGTCATTGAACTTTCTGAGAAAATGGGTGGTATCTTTAATATAGCTACAGATATAGGGCAGTAGAGGGGTGAGTATGCTGTCCACATAACCAAAGATGTTTTTTGGGAGTTGGTACTGTTACATGAAACTATGGGACGTCCAGGGGAGTTATGTTCAGAGAGTTTGCCAAAGCGAAAATATCGCATTGTTCATGGGATACGTTGTCGTGAGTGTCAAGAGGAAAATGGTGTAGGTTAACTTTGTCTCTGATGTGTTTGGGTAGTTTATGCAATTTGGGAATAGTGTAGAAAGTACCGGGTTGGGGGTCGGTTGTCGGGAATTACGCTGCTTACCCTATACTTAGTATCTGTGTGCATTTCGCTAGTCAAAATTAAAAGTTCATTATTAAAATGTTTAGACGGGTCATTGTCCAAATGTTCATAAAAAGATGTATCGTTAAGCTGTCTCTCTGCTTCTCTGATGTCTCTATCTTGAATGGTGATGGCACATCCTTTATCAACTTGGCTTATTGAATGGTCCTTGCGCAGATTAAGTGCTTTGTGTTCTTGTGGAGAAAGGTTTTTCTTCTTCGAGCAGACATTTTCCTCCAAAAACTTGTTCACATGGCATCTTCTTTACGAAAAATTCAATGTGTGGATTCCTACCATTAGGTGGAGTCTATTTCTTAGTGAGTGATTTAGGTCGGGTGATGGTAGAAACCTCATTGGATGCGTTTCCGGCGAAGTGTTTTGCTAACCTGATGCGACGATGGAATTAATATAATTCCGATGTGAGTTTAACAGAGTCTGTGTTTTGTGATGGGCAATATGAAAGCCTTTTCTCTAGCACCTTACATTCGTGTTGTGAGAATTCACGCCCTGAAAGGTTAACAATAGCACTAGAATATTCCTTTTGGTGGTTTGGATGGAGATATTTCGAAAATTTACAGAACCGAGATTTATCGTGAGCGGCGTAGAGGTGTTTAAGATATATATCATCGGTGATAATTTTTTCAATTTATGAATTTTACCCACAAGATGACAGTGCAAATATTCTTTGTGCGTGGGTTGAAGAAAACTGAACGTGCTCTGTAAGTCCTGGGTGATGAGGTTTGCGAGTCTAGATTCGGAATTAGTTATATTATTTGAAATATTCTTTTGGTCTGTATAGGCTGCTTCAATAAATAAGTTGAGAATGACTAATGAGTTCTGGTGCCAAATTTTATCCACATTGGCAACAATGGCAGGACTATTTATAGTGTACCTACATGGGTTATGTAATCGCAGGCCTTCAGGTATTATATCAAGTAATTTACATTGTGACAAGTAAATTATATCCGATCTGGTATCTGCTAGCTTGCGCCATAGTTTCTCTAGATGATGTCAGTACTGGAGACTTTCTGCGTCAAGGTGGTATCCAAAATTCATAGTGATCAAAATTATCAAACATTTATGCAATAGATGAAATTGCACGTATGCCTCGGTTATAGAATGGTTGACAGACATGAAAATACTGCAAGACACTTTGACTTAATTGAGACATTGAATTTTATTGGTACGAACTTTTCGGTAGCACCTGCTACCTTCATCAGCGTACGAGTGTCTAAAGATATATATTACAGCAAACAGTATATATATGTTCACAATAGAGATAACGATGGATGTAGTTATTGCACATAAAGTAACCATGAATAGAGCCTTTATTAAAGCGGAAAGTATATATATATAT
>NW_022703729.1:41506-43429 GCF_011630105.1 Anneissia japonica | reverse complement strand
AACATTATTTTAAATTCCACCCCATTATTCTACTGTCATCATATTCGAATATATAGGACTGGTGACTGTTCTTGTAAAATGCAATATGAGAGGGTTATATAATCCTAATCTGGATTATGCCGTCCTGTAATATTATATATACAACCTGATAACAACAGTTTAATTACTATACTGGAACAGCCTCAAACCCCGGGAACCAGCGTAGATTCTTAAACCAAGTTCTAAATACGCCATTTTGGATTTCATCTGAATTATGACTGTAAACACACACTTTTACATGGTGTTTTGGATTCAAAATAGTAGGTATACAGGTATGAATATCATGTCTTCCTCTAAAACTTTAGACTTATATTAACTGTAATGCTTTAAAAAGCATTAAAGTTCAGTCTACCTAGGTAGGCCTAGACCAAGGTCCTCGGCATAACCTAGTTTAGGCCTAGATGAACAACTAGTGGCTCGATCATGTGTGGGAAAAAGCCGGGCCTCTGGCTTAGGGGTAAAGGGCCTAGGTATTTAGAATTGCCAAAAGGCTCCCTACTTTGAGTGTCACAGTGAGTCCCCCTAAGAGTACCTCCCTGGTGTTCTATTACCTTAGTGCAGGCCTATTTGATTTCACTATTTCTACTAATAACCTCCTCTATTAGGCTTAAGGCTGACTAGTATTATATAGCCCTATGTAGACATAGGTCTCTAGGCATAGACCCTAGGCATAGCCTAGACTCGATTTATTCTAGAGGTTCAACCTAACTACGCATAGGCTAAGCCCCCCCCCCCCACCTACCCACTCCCTCCCTTCCTAGTTCAAGACTGGCTTAAATACTACATTATTTACTAGATTTACTGGACTGCTCAGTGCTAACTGGTTGTTGGTTTTAATGTTATCAGTTGAAAAATAGTCTTCGCAAAGGAATAAAAAGAAAGGTCCAAAGAGAAAATTTTACAGATTGACCACCTAAGCCTCACCATGGTAACTTTGAAAATACTGATAATTTATTAATTAATTTTAATCATAAAAGTAATTGAATGTGTCACCTGCTTTGATATTTTATATTTTTGATATTTTTTAACTTCTTCTAGACCTATAATATTTTTAATAGTATTTAGATATTTACATTGATAATAATAATAATAATAATAATAATAATAATAATAATAATAATAATAATAATAATATTCTGTGTAGTAGCAGACAGCAAATACATCTTAAGAATACCACAATAATTTTCAACCGCAATACCATATATGCAAGGAATAATGAATTTTATTATAAAACTTGGTACAACAGACATGTTTCGGCATTACTCTATGCATTAATTATGGTTATAAAACACATGTGTGTTTTTGATTAAAACTAAATATAATGATTTAAAGGCGAGTCCAGCTGCCCTGGTCTCCACCTAAAATTTTCAAAATGAAAAAAATAGGTAAAAAAGGAAAATTATACAAGGAAACAATTTTAATAATAATAATAATTATATTACTATTAAAAAAAAACTATTAATAATAAAAATAATAATAATAATAATAATAATAATAATAATAATAAAAATAATAATAATAAAATATATTTAAATGTATTTTGAGAGTGCTGAGAGTGCCATTTCCAATCATCTAGAATTGCAATAATTATAAATTTTCTCACTTCAGCCAAAACTGTGTTGGGGATGAGGTGTACAGACCCACAACGTGTGGATTGTTCCCTCCCTGGGCCCCCTCTATTTCAAATTTCTGGATCCACTACTGATTGGGTATATAAGTTGTGCCTAGGCATGGCACTGATAAGGTAGCATCTGATCTAACAAGGATTTTTGATACTATATATTAATTTAAAAACAAAATCACCTCCCAACATAAGTATTTAAATTTAAAGAGGTGATGCTAAACGCTAAATGCTAAAGAATATTTTTATTTTCCTAATTTAAT
>NW_022703729.1:3334-39227 GCF_011630105.1 Anneissia japonica | reverse complement strand
AGCTAAAAACTAAACGTAAGTAAACAGCCAGAAATAGAACCAGAGCTTTCGGACAATACTAGTCCTTCCTCAGTGGCGAGTGAGTGAGGGTAGAAAATGCTAGATGGTATAAAATGATAATTTCATGCAAGCATGATTGGAAACAATAGGCTGGGTGAGATTAGAATAAACAAGTAAACAGGAAGGCCAAAACTAAACTTTAGAGGCAAGCCTCAATGAATAAGCCAAATGATTGATCCAGAATAAATTTTAAGCTATTGGTTTAATTTAGTGTACTGGGAGAACGTTTCTAATATTGAGTCCAAATGGTGTGGTTGTTTTAAGTAAAAGTTCCCAGTGATTCTCTTTATGCCCCAACTGGCATTATGGTCAATTGCAATCACTCTGAAATTTGAAATTGAATGATTAGCTAAATTGAAATGTTCGGCTACTGGTTGATCAAGCTTAGATGTTCTGATAGCTGATCTATGTTGTGTCATTCTCATACGGAGAGTGTTTTTTGTTTCTCCGACATATTGTTTACCACAAATATTACAATATATGAGATAAATGACATTTTGGTGAGGCAATTAATTGATTGCTTTATCCGAAATATGTGGTTTGTTTGGTTGCTCTTGAATGATTGTGTAGAATCAAGCAAGGAGCATGTTTTGCATGATAAACCACAAATTACGATTGTCGCAAGAGTTAGTTTGCCTCTTGAATTTAGATCGTACTAATATATCACGAAGATTAGGTGGTCTGCGATAGGCTATGAACGGTGTATCCGGAAAAACAGACCTAAGACGTTCTGTGGTCTGTAGGATGGGCATATGTTTCTGAATTATAGCCCTTAGTGGTGATAACCTAGGGTGATAGGTAGTGACCAGTGGCACTCTGGTCGATCGTTGACGTGGTTTGTACGTCAGTGTTTGACCACGAGGTATGTCCTTTGCTTTTTTTTATAGCATTTTCAATGGGTCCTCGATGATAATTTCTATTCCGGAGATGTCCGGATAGTTCGTCTGTTCGATTCTGAAAATCTAAATCCGAAGAACAAATGCGTCTCATGCGCAATGCTTAACTGTACGGAATGTTTTTTGTACAGTGCGGTGGGTGACAACTGCTAGGGAGCAGGTACATATGCTTATCCGTAGGCTTACGGAAGAGATCAGTTCTAAGTGCACCATTTTCCATGGTCACGGTGATGTCCAAAAAATATACACTGCTTGTGGATTTGTTAGCAGTGAATTTGATTGTGGGATGAGCCGAAATAATGTTCAATAGGAACGTATCCAACTATCTTTACCATGGGTCCAGATCATGAAAATATCATCAATATAACGAAACCAAACATCTGGATTCTTGGGCTGTAGGGACAGGAAATTGGCCACAAATTGTCCCATAAATAAGTTAGCAACAGATGGAGCCATTTTGGTGCACATCGCTGTGCCATGAATTTGAAGGTAATGACCTTTGCCGAAAACAAAGTAATTATTGGTCAGAATAAGCATGATAAGTTCAGGGAGATGTGATTTAGATGGGGTTTTGTCCCGAATTTGCTTGTAATTTGAAATGCACGCATTAACACCTTCTTCATGAGGGATATTATTATATAATGACGAAACATCAAGTGTAGCCAGAACAGTATTATTAGGTAAATTTGAAATTTGGTTAATTTTGCGGATAAAGTCCGTGGAATCCTGAATGTACGAGGATAGAGCAACAACATATGGTCTCAATAAATCATCCACATATTCAGAGATTTTTTCTGTAGCAGTACCGTTGCCCGAAAATATGGGTCTGCCAGGATGGCCTGCTTTGTGGATTTTGGGTAGGACATAGTAACGTCCTGGTGCCGGATCGACCTGGATGAGATGGGGTCTAATTTTGGGATCGATGGAACCTTTTTTAACCATCTTTAATACAGATTAATACAGATATTTCCATATATATATATATATATATATATATATATGTATATATATATATATATCTGTATATGTATGTACCGCTATAAAACAGTGGAAGAAAATTATCATTTTATTTATGTACTCATTTACAAGCCACAACATTTATTGGTTTAAACCCAGCCTTGTATAAGGGTTATAGTTTAAGTATAGAAGCAGCCACACAGGCAGCAGCGATGGGGTGCTCTGAGGAACTAATTAAAAAAATGTGCGTTTGTCGTCCAACACTTTTCGTAGCTTATGTGCATATAAATGCTTTTTCTACTTAGTAACGAGAAAAAATCCATTGCTAAGGCAACAGTTGGCTGTACTTTGTATTTTTTCTAAGAGAGGGCACTCCCCACACAGCATGTGGCTGTGTTTTATACACAGTATAGCATATGGCTACGTCATATCAGCGTCTTGCTGTGGCACGTCAGCGGACAGGATGACACAATGTGGGCGTTTGGTCTGCCAAAAAAGGGGAGAAAGCTGTAACCCTTTGTTAAAACAGGTGTAAGATGTTAATAACGTAGTTTGTTTGTGCTTTATCTTGTTTTTAATACTTGTAAATACCTAAGATATATTCAGAACAATGCCAGGAAAAGTTACGTTTTCTGTAACCCCTTTTCTGGGTGCTCCCACCGTCGATGGGTCTGGCCTTGTGGCACCCAGTCTTCACATATATATTGTCATATATACAGTATAATTTTTACTAGTTGATGTTATAAAATATATATTCGTTATTAAGTTCGATGCTTGTGTATTTGTATTCCAGTGCAACGCCAAGTATAGCCTATGGAGCTTTTGATACCCCCTTTTTAGTTGCAAACTGGTCGAAATAAAATTGCATAATTTGTAGTAGGGTCAGCATTAATTTTTAGTTAAGTTTATCATAGTCGAATGCTGAACTATTCTTTCTATTTCAATTTTTACTTTTCGTCATTGATTTAATGACGCATAATTTGTTGTAGGGTCAGCATTTTATTTAAGTTGATCATAGTCGAATGCTGACCTATTTTTTATTTCTCTTTTCGTCATTGATTAAAATGACAATATCATGCAAAACAGTGTAAGCGTTTTCATTTTTGCAGTGTTTCTCTTTACATAAATAATATGGAGTACACATTTACATGCTACATTATTGAGAAGAGCAAATACATTATACAAAAACAAAAAACAAAAAATATAATACAAATATTTACCGATGGAAATTTGAAAAAAAAAATATGATTGTGAATGCAAATATTATAAGCTGTTGTATATGTTGAAGTGGAATTAATATTGATATTTAGATACGTAATTTTTAATTACTAAGTATGCATGATTATTTGATGTAAGCCTACATATTTTGTAGATATATTTTTAATTTTTATGATAAACAGCAATACCAAAAAAAAGAGAAGTTATGCAAAAAGACGTCCATTGACAGCTGAAGAGAAAAGCTGTCAATTTTTTATATTCTTAAAAGAATAAATATAAGGTTTTCTTCATACACTAATAATTACACACATTTGGATTTTAAGTAGGAAGGAAGATTTTTATTAATAATTTTCAAAGGATTGACCTTCATAAGATGATTCAAACTGATTTATAAATATTATAGAGGTCAAAGATTATGTTTCAAATTTTAAAGAAGGCACCTCAAGAAATGACACTTGTAACATAATTTTAAATTCCAAATGTTAATATCTGCAAATGTTTGTAGTTGTAATTATTTGGCAATAGAGTATAATAGAGTATGATGTTGTCTATATCACACACCCTTCAAATTATTGTACAAGTTAAAAATCCAAATAAATTACTTTTATGAAAAAAAAAATAGTGTGGAGAAAAGCAACTTCACATTAGATAACAAATGGGGCTAATTCTCTTACCCATTTACTGCAAATTGTTTTTTCCCTATTAAAAATGGCGATTTAAATATAAATGTTTGGTGGTGATAGTCAAGATGATATTTTGAAGATTATAAATCATGTTTAATTCAGTTTAATACAGTATAATTTACAAATTATTTAGTTTTCAGTAGGTTATGAAATTTAACATACATAATTTGGATAAAATTTTAATTCATATGAAAGTTTACTGTAGTTCGGTTAATGTATTATGATAATTGTCTTCATATTGTGAACTGTGAGAAAACATTTATATGCATTAAAATGTTTTTTTTTAATACATTTTTATGAATACTTATTTATATATTCAAAGCTGTGTAAATAATTTAAAAGTTTTGAATAACCCATTGAAAAACTAAATATTCTGTAAACTAAACTGTAACTGAATTAAACATGATTTAAAATCTTTAAATTATAATCTTGAACATCACCAACTTTAAATTATGAGGAAAATAATTCACTTCAAACGCGTTTTTCTCAAAACGGTGTTTTCGTCGAAACTGATGTTTGTGTTCTTGAAAACGTGTTTATGTGCGGTAATTACGTTCAGCAACCGAAAGTTCCCTAATGTGGTATACTTTACGACATGAGTGGTGATGTGACACAAAACTTTTATCAATATATTCACAACTTGTGGATTATTACTTACAACTCTTGAAGACTTGCCAAACCATCGAAGACACCCTGCGTTAACTTTGTTATTCTGTTATTGTTTAGATTCCTTCGAAAAAGAAAAATGAAAGTGAAATTAATTGAATTGGATCTTCATTGACATCATTATCGTCATTGCTATCCTTATCATTTTTAACAATTGGGATTCAGTCTTTCCATTTATATATTAAATTATGAGGAAAATAATCATAATACTTTAACAATTTAAAAGAAAACAAGATAAATAAATGTACTTTATAAAAAGGGTTTAATAACTGTCAAATTCTTTACTCAAAATAATTATACACATTTTGTTTAAACAATGTGGGGTTAATTTCTCCTACCCCTTTAGTCGGTATTGATTTTCTCTAGTTATTCTCGCTTCACTGAATTAAACATAATTTATAATCTTTAAATTATATTAGTAATAATAAAACTATTAATAATAATAATAATAATAATAATAATAATAATAATAATAATAATAATAATAATAATAATAATAATAATAATAATATATATTTCAATGTATTTTGAGAGTGCTGAGATGGCCAATTCCAAACGTCTAGAATTACAATAATCATAAATTTTCTCACCTCAGCCAAAACTGTGGTGGGGATGAGGTGTACAGACCCACAACGTGTGGATTGTTCCCTCCCTGGCCCCCCTCTATTTGAAATTTCTGGATCCTCCACTGAGTGAGTATGCAAGTTGTGCCTAGGCATGGCACTGATAAGGTAGCATCTGATCTAACAAGGATTTTTGATACTATATATTAATTGAAAAAAAAAATCACCTCCCAACATAAGTATTTAAATTTAAAGAAGTGATGCTTAACGCTAAATGCTAAAGTATATTTTTATTTTTCTAATTTAATTTATTATTATTTTTTTCAAGGTTTTTTCTTCAATATTTCAACATAGATGATACATATATATATATATATATATATATATATATTATTATTATGCAGTTATCTTGGCCTTATGATGGTTTTGCGCACCCAGGCCTACCTTTCTACTAGAAATTTACTACAAAATATGAGTTAGATTACTTCTCAATGTAATTCTGAAAATTAAATACTGATCACACAAATTTCATCCTCAATACCCAGTATTTATACAGTATTTTGTTTTAAAGTACTTCACATTTTGGCCAATTCATACAAATTCAAATTCAATAAAAATACTTTATTATCCAAATATATATTCATTTGGCCATGGTATAATACTGTATATCAAACAATGTACAATTATTAAAATACATATAAAAATAGTTTAAAAAAAGTTTATACATGAAAAATTATTTTTTTTAAATCAGGGATTTAAACAATATGTGTTAAGGTTATTTTCCTTTATCAAATTATTAAAAAACAAAAGTATCCCTCAGACGAATTTTGTTTATGGTTTTAGCTACATGAACTATGCAGGGATCTATATGATCTATGCAGGGATAGTAATGTGGCCAATATTTTGTTGACGAGTTTGGGCTTAGGGTAAGTTTTATAGGGGTTTATAAATTTCATTAGTATTGTGAAAGAATGCAATAATTGAAATGTGAATCAATCTGACTTCTTCTCTACCTACAGAAAATATTGTATGCAAGCAGTTAAACTGGGAGAAAGTTTATGTTTAACAGAACATGCATAAGGTAGGTTCACTGTTTACAGTATATAAATGGTTGAATATCGGAATAATTATGTATTATGCCCACTTTACAGTTATTTTAATTACTGTATTAAGTTTGTGAATACACATAAAAGAGAATTGTGTAGCCTATTGCACAATTCACAATCTATATAATAATAAGTTATAAGTAACCTACAGTATTTAAGTTGAAGAATATCATTTCCCCTTGTCATACAATACACATATGACCATGAATAATGCACAGACTCCCCCACTTCCAAGAAGTCTTTGTAGTGCAACTTGTACTAAATAGAGCCATATAATGGGTGATTGTATGCATTTTTGACAGCAGCTAACACATCGCCAAATTTGTATAAGTTTTGTCTATCAATAAATCAGAAGTTTAAAATGGTTAAGTTTTTGAGGGAAAAAAATTATCATAATTTACAGTCTCCACAAGAAACTCACTCACATTTTGTTAAAATGTATATAAAACTGTAATACTTTATTTTCTTTCTTTTAGCCTATAGATGTGAATCCAAGATTTACCCTTTCAGATGGATTTAATGTTTAACCTCAACGGCAGACTGTATGATTTAACTTCTTGCAGAGAGAGCAATATACATTTCAAAAACATGTTTTGAAGAGAAGTCTAAAAAATCACTCTGTAAATCTGTTCAGTTGGCCACCACAAACAAATAACTAATGATTATTTATGCGATTCATTATATAAAACGTCTACTCAGGAAAATCTAAGCAATGTTATACTGATGATCACGGATTATAATTTGTAAGAAGGAAGATTATAGGTCTAGTAAAAGGGATATGTGTCATTCATTGAACATACAAAGTATTTTAGATTCATATTCCTTGAGGAAAGATGAGATTTTAATATTGGGTGTAGTTACAACTTGTTGATTTAGAAATAGTAAAAATGCATAATTACAATTTTTTTGTGAATTATGATATATATGAGAAGCATTGGCTCTTGAGAGCATAGTAAAATTCGATTATAAGCTGCCAAATTGTTGCTATTGAATTTTATGTATGGTACTGTATTGTACATAACTTTAGAGGCAAGCCTCAATGAATAAGCCAAATGATTTATCCAGAATAAATTGAAATGCCATTGGTTTATTTTAGTGTACGGGGAGAACCTTCCTAATATTGAGTTCAAATGGTGTGGTTGTTTTAAGTAAAAGTTCTCAGTTATTCTCTTTATCTTTGCGATTTTTGTCGCTCCAATTGGCATTATGGTCAATTGCAATCACTCTAAAATTTGAAATTGAATGACCAGCTAAATTGAAATGTTCGGCTACTGATTGATCAAGCTTAGATGTTCTGATAGCTGATTTATGTTGTGTCATTCTCATACGGAGAGTGTTTTTTGTTTCTCCGACATATTGTTTACCACAAATATTACAATATATGAGATAAATGACATTTTTGGTGAGGCAATTAATTGATTGCCTTATCCGAAATATGTGGTTTGTTTGGTTGCTATTGAATGATTGTGTAGAATCAAGCAAGGAGCATGTTTTGCATGATGAACCACAAAGATGACTACCCAAATTACGGTTGTCGCAAGAGTTAGTTTGCCTCTTGAATTTAGATCGTACTAATAAATCACGAAGGTTAGGTGGTCTGCGATAGGCTATGAACGGTGTAACCGGAAAAAACAGACCTAAGACGTTCTGTGGTCTATAGAATGGGCATATGTCTCTGAATTATAGCCCTTAGTGGTGGTAACCTAGGGTGATAGGTAGTAACCAGTGGCACTCTGGTCGATCGTTGACGTAGTTTGTACGTCAGTGTTTGAGCATGACGTATGTCCTTTGCTTTTTTTTTTATAGCATTTTCAATGGGTCCTCGATGATAATTTCTATTCAGGAGATGTCCAGATAGTTCTTCTGTTCGATTCTGAAAATCTAAATCCGAAGAACAAATGCAATAATACAGTATGTATGTACTAACCAACAGGTTGATGGTCATTTATTCCAGTACCAAGCAAGTTCACGTCTGGTTGAGAGCCTGATACGAACCCATGTCCTGCATTTAAAATAATTATATATATGTTAGGCATTCTGTGCACATGTTTAACGTAGAATAGATATTTTTTTGTTATTTTATTATTTTTTTTAATCTCATGAATTATTCATAATCATCTTTATAAAAGTATATTTTCGCAAATGTTTTTAACGTAGGGTAGCTTTTTTCTTTTTTCTCATGAATTATCCATAATCATCCATATAAAACATATTTTTGCGCATGCGCTATCTCCAACTCTGTTTCAGTCTCAATAGTTAGCTGCTTTGTGCATCGTTCAGGAAATTTTGTTTCATTAAAACAAAAAAATAAATAATCAAAATTAGATTGTGGGCGAACTTTAAATCCATACCTTTTAAAATGTTGCTCTTTTAATAACTTTAAATATTATAGCTAATATTAGATGGCGATAATATAAGCCTAATTCCACAAAATGTCCAGTGAGCACAATGGTCTTTGATATAAATTTTTTACATAAGTTCCAAAAATACGCAAGTTATATTATAATCACGTAATATTAAAGCCATTTTTAGTCTGTTACCAGTGTTTGTTTTTTTTTTAAAACACAAGACAATAGAATCAATAGCTTTTTTTTTTTTTTAGTTTTTTTTTTTAGTTTTTTTTTATTTTACGGCCTGTAGAAGAGTGTAGATCTGAGGACCATAAAAGGAATTTAAGACCAAACAGCTATATATTTTGTGAAAGCTTAACCAATTTACAAGGAAGAAATTATTTAGTGTTAGTGAAGAACTAAATTCGGATTTAAATTTAAGGATAATTTAAAAGGCCTCCCTTTATCTTTTGTTCAAAATCTCTCATACAACAGCTGCACAGATCTAAATGGTAGTTACCGGGATTGTTAGGCATGACCCAAGAATGAGGTGACTGAATTTTAATGACGGGCAGGAGTACTGTGTTGTTATGAGGACTATTTAATGGAGAACGTCTCAGACCAGACTTATAAAAAAACTAATTAACTGATGTGAATGTGCATCAATTTCAGGTATTAACTCATGGCAGTTAATTGATATTTCAGCAAACATGGGCTACTGATGGTTGAGTGTATATCCAATCAGACCGCCATAGTTCTAGTTTATAGCCATTTTATTAGACATTAGAACCGTTTCACAAAATAGCTACAGAAAATTATAAAACGTTTGGGTCAAGTGCAAGTTTGACGATACTAATACACTATGTTGTAATTCAAAATGTTTCGTATGTTAAAAAATGTTCAATAATAATAATAAAATTGTCTACATTATGGGAGACCTCAATATTAATATTCTGAAGCATGAGTCAGATAACGGTGCCCGCTGCTTAGTTAACTTTTTTGGCAATCATTATCCCCTGCATCCACAGACAATCTCGTATCACGAAGAGTTCAGCTACATTATTAGATAATATCATTACTAATAAATTTAGAGCGACATATCTGATCATCTCCCTGTTTTTAATATATCGTATTTTTCACATGCTGTAAGTGGCTCAAATAAGGAATAATAATAAGGAAAAATATGGGCCACTCGTTCATTCGCCGACTGGGCGACTATGTGGATAGATCGGCATTGGAAGAGAATCTACGTTTGGACACTTCGCTGTATAAAATTACATATATTGCACGGGGAGGCTGGGGCAGTCATTCAACGCAAATATATACATTTTACATCAACGGAGTGAACCTAAATAAACGCCATTCAAAAACATCAACGGAAAAACCTCCGGTTGTCATATCATTTGCTAGACAAAAAGATAAATCTTTCTGTCCGGTTTTCCAGTTACGCGAGTATATCACACACTTCCGACATACCCAGGGATCACTCTTTCACCACATGGATGTTCGGGCGGTGTCACCCCAATACATTTCTTCACAGATCAAGGCAGCCACAACATTTATTGGTTTAAACCCAGTCTTGTATAAGGGTTATAGTTTCAGGATAGGAGCAGCCACCCAGGCAGCAGCGATGGGGTGCTCTGATGAACTAATTAAAAAAATAGGGCGTTGGTCGTCCAACGCTTTTCGTAGCTTTATTCGCATAAATGCTTTTTACTACTTCAACGAGAAAAAGTCCTTTGCTAAGGCAACAGTTGGCGGCACTTTGTATTTTTTTCTAACAGAGGGCACTCCCCACACAGCATGTGGCTGTGTTTTATACACAGTATAGCATATGGCTACGTCATATCAGCGTCTTGCTGTGTCACGTCAGCGGACAGGCTGACACAATGTGGGCGTTTGGTCTGCCAAAAAAGGGAGAAAGCTGTAACCCTTCGTTAAAACAGGTGTAAGATGTTAATAATGTAGTTTGTGTGTGCTTTATCTTGTTTTTAATACTTAAATACATAAAATACATAAGATATATTCAGAACAATGCCAAGAAGAATTACGTTTTCTGTAACCCCTTTTCTGGGTGCTCCCATCGTCGATGGGTCTGGCCTTGTTGCACCCAGTCTTCACATATATATTGTCATATATAATGCATAATTTTTACTAGTTGATGTTATAAAATATATATTCGTTAATAATTTTGATTCTTATGTGTTTGTATTCTAGTGCAACGCCAAGTATAGCTTATGGGGCTTTTGATACCCCCTTTTTGGTTGCAAACTGGTCGAAATAAAATTGCATAATTTGTAGTAGGGTCAGCATTAATTTTTAGTTAAGTTTATCATAGTCGAATGCTGACCTATTCTTTCTATTTCAATTTTTACTTTTCGTCATTGATTTAATGACGCATAATTTGTTGTAGGGTCAGAATTTTATTTAAGTTGATCATAGTCGAATGCTGATCTATTTTGTATTTCTCTTTTCGTCATTGATTAAAATGACAATATCATGCAAAACAGTGTAAGCGTTTTCATTTTTGCGGTGTTTCTCTTTACATAAATAATATGGAGTACACATTTACATGCTACATTATTGAGAAGAGCAAATACATTATACAAAAACAAAAAACAAAAAATATAATACAAATATTTACCGATGGAAATTTGAAAAAAAATATGATTGTGAATGCAAATATTATAAGCTGTTGTATATGTTGAAGTGGAATTAATATTGATATTTAGATAAGTAATTTTTAATTGCTAAGTATGCATGACTATTTGATGTAAGCCTACATAATTTGTAAATATATTTTTAATTTTTATGATAAACAGCAATACCAAAAAAGAGAGAAGTTATGCAAAAAGGCGTCCATTGACAGCTGAAGTGAAAAGCTGTCAACTTTTTATATTAAAAGAATAAATATAAGGTTTTCTTCATACACAAATAATTACACACATTTGGATTTTAAGTAGGAAGGAAGATTTTTATTCATAATTTTCGCAGGATTGACCTTCATAAAATGATTCAAAATGATTTTAAATATTATAGAGGTCAAGGTTTATGTTTCAAATTTTAAATAATGCACCTCAAGAAATGACATTTGTAACATAATTTTAAATTTCAAATGTTAATATCTGCAAATGTTTGTAGTTGTAATTATTTGGCAATAGAGTATAATAGAGTATGATGTTGCCTATATCATACACCCTTAAAAATATTGTAAGTTAAAAATCTAAATAAATTACATTTATGAAAAAAATAGGAGTGGAGAAAAGCAACTTCACATTTATAAATAACAAATGGGGCTAATTCTCTTACCCATTTACTACAAATTGTTTTTTCTCTATTAAAAATGGCGATTGAAATATAAATTTATGGTGGTGATAGTCAAGATGATATTTTGAAGATTATAAATCATGTTTAATTCAGTTTAATACAGTATAATTTACAAATTATTTAGTTTTCAGTAGGTTATGAAATTTAATATTATTTACACAATTTGGATAAAATTGTACTTCATAATGAAAGTTTACCGTATTTCGGTTAATGTATTATGATAATTGTCTTCATATTGTGAACTGTGAGTAAACATTTATATGCATTAAAATGTTTTTTTAATACATTTTTATGAATACTTATTTATATATTCAAAGCTGTGTAAATAATATAAAAGTTTTGAATAACCCATTGAAAAACTAAATATTTTGTAAACTATACTGTAACTGAATTAAACATGATTTAAAATCTTTAAATTATAATCATCACCACCTCTAAATTATGAGGAAAATAATCGTAATACATTAACTATTTAAAAGATAACAAGATAAATATGTGTACTTTATAAAAAGGGTATAATAACTGTCAAATTCTTTACTCAAAATTATACATTCATTCATAATTATACACATTTTGTTTAAACAATGTGGGGTTAATTTCTCCTACCCCTTTAGCCAGTATTGATTTCCTCTAATTCTTCTCGCTTCACTGAATTAAACATAATTTGTAATCATTAAATTATCATCTTAACCTTCACCACCTATACACTTATATTTAAATCGTCATCCCTATTTTAAATCATATTAAACTTAACAACATGTATACATTTTTTTAATAGCGAGTATGAAAATTTTTTTTTGCAGTAAATGGGTGAAAAAATTACCCCCACATGTTTAATATGAAGCTACTTTTTCTCTTTTCCTCCACACTTTTTTTTTCGTGGCAGCTAAATTTTTCTCTTTTAAGTATGAGATTAGAAATCATAAAAACATAACAGCATATATAAATGGTTTTAAATAAGCAAGTAGATCCATAAAAAAAAACAATATTGGATAAACGGGTGGGAAAAATTAGCCCCACATTGTTTATACAAAAGTATATAATTATTTTGACAGTAATTACCAGTGTAATGTATGTTTTTTTTATTTTGTTCTATTTAAATTGGTTAATGTATTATGATAATTGTCTTCATAATGTGAACTGTGAGTAAACATTTATATGGATTAACATTTTATTTTAATAACTTTTTATGAATACCTATTTATATCTTCAAAGCTGTGTAAATAATGTAACAGTTTTGAATAACCCATTGAAAAACTAATTATTTGATAAACTATACTGTAACTGAACTAAACATGATTTATAATCTTTAAATTATAATCTTGACTATCTCTATTTAAATATTGCATGAAACATAACAATACATATACAATTTTCAATAAGCAAATAGGAAATTGCAAAAAAAATAGCTATTATAGGGTGAGAATTTTTTACCCCACACTTTTTTAAGTGAAGCTACTTTTTCCTCCTTTTCTCTACTCCATTTTTCAGCTTACTTTTTCATTAATAAAAGTAAAGATAAGTTTGAATTCTTCACTTCTTGCAAATAAGAAACTTAAGTCTGGCATGTGAAAGCATAAAACCTAATAGCATATATAAATCGTTTTAAATAAGCAAGTAAAACCATCAAAAAGGAAAATAATATCTCATAAAGGGGTGGGAGAAATTAGCCTCACGTTGTTTTAAAAAAATGTATATAATTATTTTTACTAATTATACCAGTGTAAAGTATGTTTTTTTATTTTGTTCTATTTAAAATGGTTGAATAACCCACTGAAAATGTAGCAAATAGAAGTAAAAAAAAGGCAGGGAGAATTAGCTCCACATAAGAAAGGTGAGGCTGATTTTTCTCACCTATTTATCGCCCCTTCGCTTATTAAAACATGTACACTGTATATGTTTTTATGTTTAATAATGTAATTAAAGAGGATAATTTAAATGTAGATGTAGAGTAGCCTTAAAGATGCTTTACAAATATTAAGAATAATAAATATTGATAAATGTTGTCATGTTCAGTCGTTGAGGATGTTATTAAAACGATTAAAGTGTCCTGTAACTCTTACCATTTAAAAAATATTGAAGAGAATTTCTTTTAAATACAGGTACTGCAAGTTTTATGATGTGTGATTCATAAATAATTAATAAAATGTGTTACTCTCCATAATTTTTAAATGTTTTTCTTATTGCATTTTTGTCATGCAACAGCACGTTAAATTAAGCAGCAGTCCTCTCTTTGACACCACAAGTTCCCAGATATTTCACTTTACTAAGTTTTATGATTTAATTCATAATTTCATTTTGTGAAAACTTTACAACGGCCTTTATATATCAGTCTTACAGCATATAGTATTAAATGTGCAGGTTGTTTCCAAACAGCAAATCTCCATAAAACATCAGAATGTCAGTATGTATGATACTAACATGTGACATGTCCTCAAATTTGTAGTTGTACAACTACTTTGGGTATAGCTGTGTATAACATGTGAGAACATGCCCTCAAATTTGTAGTTATACAGCTACTTTGTGTATAGCTGTGTATATTGACATGTGTGAGGACATTCCTCAATTCTTTTGTTATACAAAACTTTGTGTATAGCTGTGTATGATATGACATGTGAGGACATGTCCTCAAATCTGTAGCTATACAGCTACTTTGTGTATAGCTGTGTATGATATTGACATGTGAGGACATGTCCTCTTTAACGTGGAATGTAGAGGTAAAAAATCTGAGTATAAGTCAAGAAAATTTTGTCCTCACATTGATAGGTTTACGAATATGTGTGTGTGTGCGTGTGTGTGTTTGGATGTGCGTGTGTTTGTGGTTCTATTTCTGTTGTGTTATCATATTTGTATCTCTACCAAGATCAAGCCATTGTTCCCAACAGCATCGTTGTTTTTCGTATTTTGCCTTTTAATCTCTATATACATTCTTGGTATGGAATCAACTATTGTTTCGTTATCTCGATAGTGGAATTTACGGATTTGGGAAGTAGTCCACTTTTATTTCTTCAAAACATTGTTTTCGTCGAAATTGAAGTCTGTTCGTAAAAACGGTGACGATTTGAAAACTTTAATCCTGTTAGTGAATAGATTTTACGAACGCGGTCGCGTGGGCAAAAAGTTGTACCGGCATTGTATACAGATAAAACATACATCTATCCCAATGATAAAAATTACTACCGCCCTTAACGTTTGATAGCGATTTGAGGTGTTATAAACCGCAAACAAAATGTGTACATCTTACGTATTAATAATTTCTCTCTTTACTTTGGATTAATTATGGCATGCGCTCACAAACACATTTTAGTAGCAGAATTAGTATACCATTACTGTTCGGAATTACTGAAATACAACACTAAACACTTTCGTTTGTTTGTTTGTTTTTTTATTTTTTTATTTTTTTTAATTTTTGTTTTTTTTTTATTTTTGTTTTTTTTTTGTTTTTTTGTTTTTGTTTTTTTCTTATACGTTTATTGTAAATTAATTGACACCTACAAATACACAACAGCGACTTGATGCAGTTTATGGCATCTAGTTTCGTTGATACATTAATTCTACTTGTCAAAGCCGAATAAAGTGACATCAACATCCTTATCATTAATAGTTTAATAAATGAATTGAATCATAAGTTTAATCATCATCTTTATTATCATCATTATTCAAAAAAAAAGTTATTCTTATAGTATTCATGATTTTCGAAAATGTTTACAATTTTTGTTTTGTTTATCATGATATAAAAGGAAGACTTAATAAAAGTAGGCTGTCCCTACGAAAGAGAGAGAGAGAGATAGAGAGAAAGAAATTATTATTATTATTATTATTATTATTATTATTATTATTATTATTATTAATATTCTTAGGCCTTCATTTGGATGAAGCTTTGACATTTAATTATCATGTAAATGAAATTGCAACGAATGTTTCAAGGGTCATTGGTGTTCTTAATAAGGTAAAACCAATATTATCAAGTAAAATAATGTTAACAATATACAATGCACTTATACTTCCTATATTAACTTATGCAATTACAACATGGGGTACCACGTCTGCTAGTAATTTAAATCATTTGTACATACTCAAAAAAGGCATTAAGAAATATCTGTCATGTTGACCGCTTGCATCCTTCATATCCTTTGTTTATTGTTACTCAAACATTAAATATTTTTGATCTTTACTTTGAAAATTGTGCCATATTTATGTATCAATATTATGAGAATAAACTGCCTGTATCATTTAACAACCTATTTAAGACATTTGATTTATTCCATAACTATAGCACTAGAAATTGAACTAACATATGCCCTAAAAAACGCACAAGCGTTTGTTTTGTTTTGTTTTGTTTTTTTTGTTTTTGTTTTTGTTTTTGTTTTTGTTTTTATTTTATTTTATTTTTTTATTTTATTTTCTTTTCTTTTTTATTTGATCTTAAATTAAATGTATTGTTGATTTATTATTATTATTATTATTATTATTATTATTATTATTATTATCATTATTATTATTTTTATTATTATTATTATTATTATTATTATTATTGCACAATTATTTTGCAGAGACATAATTAAAAACAGCAGGTATTGTTAGGTATGAAGAACTCATTAATTTTTTGGTGACGGCCTGTAGAAGGGTGTAGATATGAGGACCATAAAAGGAATTTAAGACTAAACAGCTATATATTTTGTGAAAGCTTAACCAATTTACAAGGAAGAAATTATTTAGTGTTAGTGAAGAACTAAATTCGGATTTAAATTTAAGGATCATTTAAAAGTCCTCCCTTTATCTTTTGTTCAAAATCTCTCATAAAACAGCTGCACAGATCTAAATGGTAGTTACCGGGATTGTTAGGCATGACCCAAGAATGAGGTGACTGAATTTTAATGACGGGCAGGAGTACTCTGCCGTGATTTGGAAAAAGGCTTAACTCCAAAATCCTAGTTTTGAGTTATTGAGCAAAACGCATTTGTCGTTAGCCTTTTGTACTGGAAAGGAATTCTAGTAATTTGTTTTTGGCAAATATACTAAACATATAATTAAAAAACATATTAAATAATTTTCATAGTGAATTTTGTTCTTTAACCCTATTTAAATGGAGATAATGCACTATTCCAAATTTTAACAGGAGTCAATGGTGCGTGAAAAATCTGAAGTTAGGCATTAACTCCAGTTTTTCCAGTGAAATGTGTATCTTACGTAGCCAAATTACAGTATTTCTGACAAACAAATAATGTATGCCAGTGTCAATTATAAATTTCACGAAATTTAGTCCATGTAGGTTAAAATTAACATTATAGTATAAATTTATAATCAATTTAGGGGTCGTCATTGTATTGTACACTTATAAAAATAGATAAAATTATTATTATTGTTCAAATTAGGCTGCTATCATTTTTATATTCAATCAGAATACAATGATATTGATATATGATGATTATATTATTAAGAATAATATACTTAGTAGAACCTCTAATTTACGTATACTAAATTTACAGACTTCTATTTTACAAACGCAAAGTATATACATATATACATATATACATATTTCGAAACTTCATATATTTACAAATCATGTAAAAAGTGCCCAAATACAAAAATCATACTTTTTAAAGCTATTTTTAGAAATTAAAACAATATTCGGTGAGGTAAATGAGAGGTTCTATAAAATGGTGTGGTAGATAAATAGAATCTAAATGAATCAAAGTTAGACGAGTTTTAGGTTTTCTCTTTTATTTTTCAACATCATTTTACCAGCATTGAAGATAATGAAATATTCTTTTCTTAATTTTTGTTGGTGATTTTATTATTTTAACAGCATTGAAGATACTGAAATATTCTTTTCTTTGTTTTTATTGTGATTTTGTAACTTTTATCAGCGTACAATATAATGATATTTTCTGTATTTTATTGCGATTATTGGCCTGATTTTTCACTCAATTATCTATCAAATCAGCGACATCGCCAACAGGCATGTTCCTCCAAAAGGCTTTTCTATTCTCGCTCATTAGTGGTAGAGGAATTTTTATTATGTCATTTTTTTAAACCGAAGTAAAGCTAGGCATTATGTGCATTTACAAGCTATCATGACTAATTAACTATGCGCAATTGTCTTCTGTGATTGGTTCCTTATGATCTGATCATTGTTTGGTGGTGATAATGCCTTCTTCCAAATTATTCTGCATTCATGGATTGGAGTTAATGCGTAAATAAAATATTTATTTCATATTTCTGGACATTTGTTGGGTTATATGATCAATTCACATGATAGATTACATCTATAAGATGCCATAGAAACAAAAATCCAAAAATCTCTAAAAGTGGAGTTAATGCCTTTTTCCAAATTACGGCAGAACTGTGTTGTTATGAGGACCATTTCATTAGACATTAGAACCGTTTCAAAAAATAGCTACATAAAATTATAAAACGTTTGGGTCAAGTGCAAGTTTGACGATACTAATACACTATGTTGTAATTCAAAATGTTTCGTATGTTAAAAAATGTTCAATAATAATAATAACAAACTGGTAATATTTATAACTTGTATAACGTAATATGCAGTGATTGAAATCTTTTCAAACCATTGAAGGCACCTTGCTGTTCATGAGTTATTCTATTCCAACCCAGGTTTCTGTAAAACAAAATGAGGAGGGTGTTGATATGAGGACTATTTGAAATATTATGCTTACCGTATTACTGTAGGCAGAAACAATAACTATATGATGATTAGGAGTAATGTTTTGCCGTACCTGACTTGCAATCGTACCGAATACTCAATACGTCTCTAATTACTATCGAAACAAATCGCAAGTGATTCGGGTTAGAATTGAACCAACGATCTACAGGTATCTATCCTGATGCCTTAACAAGACACCCAAGCTTGCGCTAGGTAACTAGTGATGAATTGGATCCGATAGTAGCAGCGGGTACTGAAAGTGCTATTATGATTTGAGTTTGCGTCAGGAACATAATATATGAGTGATTTTTTGACCTACCTGAAGTATAATCGTACCACATACTCAGTGCACAGGCCAGCATTAGACTTGGCAAGACTTTAATCTTGCTGAGTGTGTTCCTAAAATTTCAAAGCGGTTGCAGGAATTATCAGGTTCAATAAAAAGGACAAATTTAATATCTGCTCTTTTTAACTTTGGGCAAAGTGAACTAAGAAAAAAGTAGCAAGTTCATAACCTAACTCTTTTCATTCAAAAATATCGAAGTGTGGCAAAGATGTCAGGTTTCCATGTAATGTATTCAAAGACTAATCAAAAAAATTCAAACACTAAGTTTTAAATATGAAGAAGCCATTATGATGACATTAAACTATAAAAATGTTGTCAATGTCATTGTAAAAGCAATTGATGATTTATTGGAAATAGTATTTAATGTTGTCAATGTGAAACAATATTTTTTTTTTCTTTTGAATAGTGTCACATTTTATAAGTGATTTCATAATATGGATATTGATTTTCGACATAAATTAAAAAAAAAACCTTGCCACGTCAAAAATCTAAAACCACTACATAACCATGTACATACACTTATCCCTCCCCCTAGTTACCTGTGTGACGGAAGGTGGTGTGGGTTTATACTATATAAATCGCATTGCAGCTTTAATGTAATGTTTGCACTAATAAATATTGTTATAAGGTAACAGAAAATGTTTGTATAAATTGTAATTGCAAACAAATTGAGTGTCAGATATTATAAGTGATTTTAATGTGTTAATATGTAGTTTTTATTAATGCTGAATTTGATAGTGTCAATTTCTGTTATCTAATAACAAACTTGATCGAATCTTGAAGTGGTGCGACTTTTTTAAGTATTTAATTTCAGAATTTAATTGTGTTAAACAATCCTGTAATCAATGTTAAATATTCGAAACAAAAAGTATTATAGTATTAGTGAATTTAAAATTGATATGTGCTACTTAACCTAGATTCTTCCGAGAAAAAAAAAATAAGCATGTGTTATACAATAATTGGATGTCTAGTAGAAATTATAATATATTAAATTAACATGCTTAAATTGTATTTAGTGATTGATGGTCATATATCAATTATTATAAAATATTGCAAGCCAGACCGTTATTACTCCAATAGAATAGTATTGGTTGGTGATTAATTCATTGTAACTTTTATGCAGAACATGTATATTAAACTCACTATAATCCAAGTAAGGTACATTGGTGATAAAGTTACAATATTGTAATCATGATTAGTCTAATTAATCATACAGCATTTATGTACGCTTTATCAAATGTAATGTGTTATGTTTCTCTGATTAATAGCCTTTTTAACATGTTATATTGATAGGCTCGATTTAAAATAAGGTGCATTTTCCTCCATGTCTGACCAGCGTGATTAATGGTACTGTAATATTCTCCGTTACCAATCCCTTTCAGATTTAAAATTGTGTTAAAGGGTGTTATAAAGAAGGAAAAATCTTGAAACTATTTCTTTCTGGAACTATATATATATTAATGAACAAAAGTATTTGATAAAATCTCCACCTTTGATAAAATTGTCTATAAGATGCCGCCAAACAGGAGCGAGTCTAGAGTTTGCCATGGTTATGATCATCTGAATAGAGCGTAATTTGTGGTTTTTCTGTCGCAGTAAAACACAGTTGTGACGGTAAAGATGGGGTGGGGGGGGGGTTGGGTGGTTTTTGGAGTTCTCCTTAGGGAAAGTTGAGCTTTCTCGATCTTCGCAATTGCACTTAATTTCCATTATGTGAGGTATATTAATTAGTGTTTACATCCAATTTCATAGTTGTTCCCTACTTTATTATGGAAATTTAATAATGGAAATGATGATGAGGAGGAATATGTAGTAAAGTGTGGCTGTACGGTCGTGGAAATTATAAGTTGAGCAAAGGGTTATAGGGGCGAAAGGCCTCAATTCATTGGAGACAATGGCGCATACTGTTTTGATAAATTGGGACAGTCGTGACTCAACACCGCACCGCAACCACCATTTTTGTGTTGTTAAAAAGAATAGACAAATTAACTTAAACACAACGTCTATATAACTTAATGTTAAACTATAGCATTAAAGAAGAGAAGCATCGTCCTGTAATATATGTTGAACATGTTTATGATATCAAGTTTACTGGACATTTAGTTAATTTATGTTTATTTATTTTATATAACCTAATGTAAACCTATAGCATTCAAGAAAACAAGGATCGTCCTGTAATATCTGTTAAGCATGTTTATGACATCGAATTTACTGGACATTTAGTTAATTTATGGTTTTTTTTTTGTTTTTGTTTTTTAAATGAGAAATACGAGTTTAATTACTTCGACATTTTGTTATGTTATTAATAAAATGTGTCGATCCATCTTTCCTATTATCATCATCGTCGTGATAAGTTAATTCAGAAAATTTGTTGGGAATATGTGATTTAATCATTTTGCACCAGGATTTGTTCGAATAAATAACTCTACAACTAGAACTAACTAAGAGAGTAATTTACTGTATATTGTTGTTCGAGAGAGAGAGAGAGAGAGAGAGAGAGAGAGAGAGAGAGAGAGACTATTTTTGGTGTAAATCAGACCAAGGATAATCTACGTCCAAGTCCGAAGACTTGTTTACAGTGGGGTATTTCTGGTAGAGAACTGGAGTGTACACTAAGAAGCAATCCCTAATCTCTTCCGAAGAGTGTTCAGTAATCTTTAACGTGCAAACGGGACCAACGGTTGCTATCGTAACCGGAATTTCAGCACTCTCACTGAAGTACAAAAAGAGTAGTGATGAAAATTGATCCAAGGAAAAGATCTCAACTGTTCAGCACACAAACAGAGGCTCCAACCAGGTTAGCAGTTTAATCTAAGATTATTTAAAGTGTTTAGTATTAAAATCAATGAAACCACCAGTTTAAATTTTAAGCTTTTATATTTTCTGTTTCTTTTGGGTATTTTCTAAAACAAACACACACACAAATATGTATCATCAAAATATACACTGGCGTCCGTGATACTTATAATAGATTGTTACATATTTTGCTTACATGAAAACACATTAAAAAGAACAAGCAATTTAATCATTAAGCAAAAGAAAAATTTAAGCCCAAGTAAAATTGTTGCATATTATTATTTTCATGGTCATGTGGTTTATTTCTTTTACACCACAATGTATTTTCAAGATTAAAAAAATAAAAACTACACTTATTATACATCATAAGGAGATTTATTTTATGTAGAGCATTAGCACCATGCTGATATTCACTAGAAGGAAGAGAATACCTTAAATCAATTACAATTGTTAACTCATGGCAGTTAATTATTTTTTTAGCAACCACGAGCTAATGATTGTTGAGTGTTTTATCTAATCAGAACGCCATAGGTCTAATTTATAGTCATTTGATTAGAGATTAGAATAGTTTCACAGAATAGCTACAGAAAATAATAAAATGTTTGGGTCAAGCGCAAGTTTGACGATACTATACACCATATTTTAATTCAAAATGTTTCGTATGTCAAAAAATAATGTTCAATAATAATAAAAGCTGATTATACTTAAACTTTGTTTAAAGTAACTTACAGTGATTGAAGTCTTTTCAAATCATTGAAGACACCTTGCTGTACATGAGTAATTCTATTCCAACCCAGGTCTCTATAAAACAAAATGAGAATTACAACTATGTTTATTAAGTAAATGTGTTGTTGAAATGTCATTACTATTATTATTATTGAAGGCTTTCCAAATCATTGAAGGCATCTTGCTGTACATGAGTAATTCTATTCCAACCAAGGTTTCTATAAAACAAAATGAGAATTACAACTATGTTTATTAAGTAAAAGTGTTGTTGAAATGTCATTACTATTATTATTATTTTTAATAATAATAATAGAGGCTCCAATCAGGTTAGCAGTTTAAGCTAAGATTATTTAAAGTGTTTAGTATTAAAATCAATAAGACCACCAGTTTAAATTTTAGGCTTTTATATTTTCTGTTTCTTTTGGGTATTTTCTAAAACACACACACACACAAATATGTATCATCAAAATATGCTTTGTTCAAACGTGCTCTGAAAACACATCTATTTTTTGTTGCTCAAGGAAATTATTTTATTGTGAATTGATTTTTTTGTTTTGTTCTTTAATTTGTTTAGTTAGATGCCCACAAAACTGAGAACACCTGTGAGTTATGTACTAGCCGGTCTTTGCACCTTAAATTGCTGGTAAACGGAAGCAGTGATGTGGGTTATGGTCGTTTTTCTGGTAGCCTTTAGTTTAAAAGGATATGTTTTTTCATGGTTTTCACAAGCGCCTTGAGCACTTTAGTGGAGATGTGCGCTTAATAAATCTTATTATTATTATTATTATTATTATTATTATTATTATTATTATTATTATTAAAATATACACTGGCGTCCGTGATACTTATAATAGATTGTTACATATTTCGCTTACATGAAAACACATTAAAAAGAACAAGCAATTTAATCATTAAGCAAAAGAAAAAATTAAGCCCAAGTAAAATTGTTGCATTATTATTTTCATGGTCACGTGGTTTATTTCTTTTACACCACAATGTATTTTCAAGATTAAAAAAATAAAAACTCTACTTATTATACATCATAAGGAGACTTATTTTATGTAGAGCATTAGCACCATGCTGATATTCACTAGAAGGAAGAGAATACCTTAAATCAATTACAACTGTTAACTCATGGCAGTTAATTATTTTTTTAGCAACCAACCACGAGCTACTGATTGTTGAGTGTATATCTAATCAGAACGCCATAGGTCTAATTTATAGTCATTTGATTAGAGATTAGAATAGTTTCACAGAATAGCTACAGCAAATAATAAAATGTTTGGGTCAAGCGCAAGTTTGACGATACTATACACCATATTTTAATTCAAAATGTTTCGTATGTCAAAAAATAATGTTCAATAATAATAAAAGCTGATTACCACACATACCATACCTACACCTACATTACCATACACCACAATGTATTTTCAAGATTAAAACTTAAGATTATACTTAAACTTTGTTTAAAGTAACTTACAGTGATTGAAGTTTTTTCAAATCATTGAAGACACCTTGCTGTACATGAATAAATCTATTCCCCCCCAGGTCTCTATAAAACAAAATGAGAATTACAAATATGTTTATTAAGTAAAAGTGTTGTTGAAATGTAATTATTATTATTATTATTATTGAAGTCTTTCCAAATCATTGAAGGCACCTTGCTGTACATGAGTAATTCTATTCCAACCCAGGTTTCTATAAAACAAAATGAGAATTACAACTATGTTTATTAAGTAAAAGTGTTGTTGAAATGTCATTAATAATATTATTATTATTATTTTTAATAATAATAGAGGCGCCAATCAGGTTAGCAGTTTAAGCTAAGATTATTTAAAGTGTTTAGTATTAAAATCAATGAGACCACCAGTTTAAATTTTAAGCTTTTATATTTTCTGTTTCTTTTGGGTATTTTCTAAAACAAACACACACACACAAATATGTATCATCAAAATATACACTGGCGTCCGTGATACTTATAATAGATTGTTACATATTTCGCCTACATGAAAACACAATAAAAGAACAAGCAATTAAATCATTAAGCAAAAGAAAAAAATAAGCCCAAGTAAAATTGTTGCATTATTATTTTCAAGGTCATGTGGTTTAGTTCTTTTACACCACAATGTATTTTCAAGATTAAAAAAATAAAAACTACACTTATTATACATCATAAGGAGACTTATTTTATGTAGAGCATTAGCACCATGCTGATATTCACTAGAAGGAAGAGAATACCTTAAATCAATTACAATTGTTAACTCATGGCAGTTAATTATTTTTTTAGCAACCACGAGCTACTGATTGTTGAGTGTATATCTAATCAGAACGCCATAGGTCTAATTTATAGTCATTTGATTAGAGATTAGAATAGTTTCACAGAATAGCTACGGAAAATAATATAATGTTTGGGTCAAGCGCAAGTTTGACGATACCATACACCATATTTTAATTCAAAATGTTTCGTATGTCAAAAAATAATGTTCAATAATAATAAAAGCTGATTATACTTAAACTTTGTTTAAAGTAACTTACAGTGATTGAAGTCTTTTCAAATCATTGAAGACACCTTGCTGTACATGAGTAATTCTATTCCAACCCAGGTCTCTATAAAACAAAATGAGAATTACAACTATGTTTATTAAGTAAAAGTGTAATGTCATTACTATTATTATTATTATTATTATTATCATTATTATTATTATTATTATTATTATTATTATTATTATTATTATTATTTTTTATTATTATTATTATTATTATTATGATTATTATTATTATTATTATTATTATTATTAATAATATTTGTTTTATAGCTATTGCACATTAATGTTGCACAGACATAATAAAAAAAATTATGTAGAAATAGTTATATTTTTGGTGACGGCCTGTAGAAGGGTGTGGATGTGAGGACCATTAAAGGGATTTCAGTGCAAACGTCTATATACTTTGCGAAAGTTTTAACAAATTACAAAAAAAATTATTTAGTGTTAGTGAAGAACTAAAGTCGATATAAAATATAAAAAAAATGGCAATTGACAAAAAGTTTTGTCATGTTTTATTTAAAAAAAAAAATTCAATCAATTTTCAACATACAGCCATTATGTACGCTACATCCAATTTAATGTGTTTTGTTTCTCTGAGCCATTAGCCTTTTTTGCATGTTATATTGATCGGCTCGATTTAAAATAATGGTGTATTGTCCTGCATGTTTTCACTACAACGAAAAGATGCCTTAAATCAATGTTGATTTAAACTTGAATATAATTTAAAGGTCCTGTGTGTTTCTGTTGTTAAAACTATCTCATAAAACGGATGATATGAGGACCATTTAAAGAGAACGTCTCAGACCAGATATGTTAAAAACTTTTTTTCTTAATTATTTAATTAATTTCATCTGATTTACTTTAATATTCTATTCAGTAACTGAACATGCACATCTCGGTTTATTTCATTATTTATTTTTTGCTTGTTGTTTCTTGCGCTGTTGATGTTTACTTGGAATTGCATTGTCTTTTTTTAATTGTTTTCAATAGTCTTTTATTATCTCTCTTTTTTTCTTTTTTTTTTTTGCTTAGGTTTCTATTGTTGTTGCTGTTGCATATTATTAGTTGTTTAATTAATATTAATTGTTATGGATATAATTGTTAGTATTATTTTCATGGTTATTCATTATTATCTTTGTTATTGTTTGATATACTATTTTTACTATTATATTTATGACTTTATTATTTCTGTTAATATTTTTATTTTTCTTATGTGTCTTCCATTTTGGTTATTATTATTATTATTATTTTCTTTATTATAATTGTCATTCCTGGCAATGATTATATTTATTATTGCTTACTTAAGTTGAAGTTTGTTATTTTATTTATCTTTTATTTATTTTTGTCATTATCTTATTTTTACTATTATTATTGTTTTGGTTATTTTATTATTGTTTTTATTATAATTGACTTTACTTTACAATCTACTTACTTAGGCCTCCCTCAATCTCTGTCATTCTATTTATGCAATTTTTGATTCTTTTGAGCTTTATTATTCTATTTTTATTTTAAATACTTCTGACTTTTCATTTTTTTTTGTAACAGTTGCTATATTAATTGTATTTTTCTTTTGACAGATTTTTATTTTTTGTATGTTTTATTATGTCCAATGCTAATTGTAGTTGTAACAGCACCATGGTTCACGACCGATTATCCCATCTATGCTTTCCCCCAAATCAACAATTCAGATGATTTTACCTCCAATATAGATCCCGATCCTCATTTATTTTCTAGTAACAAACAAAGCATCTCAGAGTATTACGACCGTGATGAGTTCCCTCTCACTAAAAACCTCAAATGATATTTTTTTTCTACCATTCATTTCAATTTTAAAAGCATTTAAAACAATTTTGATCAAATGAAACACCTTTTAACTTCTCTCAACCTACCTTTTGATATAATTGGAGTGAGCGAAACTTGGCTCAAAAATATGTTAATCGCCTAGTACAGCTCCCCAATTATAATTTTGTCGCCCACTATAGAAAACATAAAGACGGTGGTGGAATAGCCATGCATATTCATAATAGCCTCCATTTTTTTACTAGACATAGCCTCCGCATTAACCCCTCTAACTGTAAATCAATTTTTATTTAGATTACAAAACCACATTGCAAAAACATTGTCGTCGGAACCGTTTGTAGATTCCCCCTCCCTTGACCCTTTTCTATTTACTAATGAACTCGACACTGTCCTTTCTAACCTATCTAGAGAATTCAAAATTGTCTACATTATGGGAGACCTCAATATTAATATTCTGAAGCATGAGTCAGATAACGGTGCCCGCTGCTTAGTTAACTTTTTTGGCAATCATTATCTACCCTGCATCCACAGACCATCTAGTATCACGAAGAATTCAGCTACATTATTAGATAATATCATTACTAATAAATTAGACTTTCCAAATCTGAGCGGATTAATTTATAGCGACATATCTGATCATCTCCTTGTTTTTAATATATCGTATTTTTCACATGCTGTAAGTGGCTCAAATAATGAATAGAGTTCTAAATTAAAAAAAAAAATATTTCTACCACCTTAGATATGTATTTTTTACATATTAGTAGGCTATGAAATTGATTAAATGAGCCATTGAAACAGCTAAATTGTCGACATTTTTGGGGCTTCGCCCCCAGGACCGCTTTCGGGACCTTTTAATCGAAGCTCGACCACGCCCACTTTATTTTCGTCGGGGAAATCTGACACCTCGTCGGGGGAACCGCTTCCCCCTCGAGACTTCACCCCCATCCCGTCGGGCAAATCCTGGCGCCACTCCTGTTTAAAGAAAATTTACGATAAACATTTTTCTCCTTCGGCACAATTGATCACAATATTCTTTTATCTAAATTTATCTCATTATGGAATTCGTGGCTATTTTTAAAAAGTTACATCTCCAACTGGGCTCAGTGTACTAAATATTCTACCTCTAATATGAAATTACAGACCAATCACTTCTTTAGTCCCTTAAGGTTCTCTTCTGGGTCCCCTCCTTTTTATTTTGTACATCAATGATATCCACCAATCTTCTAAATTACTTAATTTCTTCCTTTATGCTGATGACACCACCGTTTTTTACTCTGACCATAATATCTAATCATTATTTGATACTTCAACTCCAATGATTCCCTTGTCCAATACTTTTCTGCTAATAAACGTTCAATTAACCATAATAAATGAGACTTCATCCTGTTTGGGATCCCACAGAAGTTGACACCAGTCCTTTTAAAAATTTTCTCGAAAATTATGACATACCCTCTGTTCAGTCAGCTAAGTTCTTAGGAGTTCATCTTGACAGTGGCCTTACATGGAAAAAACATATTCACGAAATAGAGAACAAAATTTCAAAAAGCCTTGGTATTATTCTTAGATTATCCCCAATTGTACCCCTAATATTCTTCGTATTCTTTACTGCTCCTTAATCCTTCCTTTATTTTGAGCTACTACTGCTTTAGGCAATACTTATTTATCCAATATTAACGGACTTCAAGTGAAAAAAAAAGCTATCAGAATTATATCTGACACTCCACTACTTTCTCATTCGTCTCCCTTATTCTCCAATTTAAACCTTCTCAAACTCTCTGACATAAACCATATTCAAAAAGGTACTTCCTTATACACTGTCATTATTTCTATTCTCCCTAACCATCTATGTAATATGTTTACGTTCAATCACTCCATTCAAAATTATCATACTAGATCCAGAAATTATATTCACATACCTAACAATAACACCAACTATTTTCAACACAATATAAGATATACTGATTCTATACTCTCGAATAATTTACCACCCGCAACTATGAACTCAGTTTCCGTGAGGTCTTTAAAAAAAAAAAAAAAACTCTGGAATCACCTTATTTTGCAATACAAATAATAATGTGATCGTGACTCGTCTTGCTTCTGTGTGTTTTGTTTTGTTAGATGTGTATAAGAGACAGCTGTGTGTTTTTGTGATTTTGTGTACAGGCCTGCCCAATACAAGATTTTTTTTTTTTTTTTTTTTTTATGAATCTTTTCGGGCAAGTACTTTCTTCATTTTGATTTTGTTTCATCAACCCATCATTTTTAATGATCTCTGTTTTTTAACTACAAATGTAAGAAAATAAATGTATTTTTTGTATTGAATTGAAATAAATAAATAATAATAATAATACTAATAATAATAATAATAATAATAATAATAATAATAATAATAATAATAATAATCAACTGACATAAATTTTACAGTTGTTAACTCATCGCAGATAATTAATTTCTCAACAACCATGGCCTTACACCGTTTGAATTTTCGGAGCACAAGAATGCAGCTTGACAATCAATAAGTTTCACCACTCCAATCAAACATTAATGCCTTATTAATTGTCGAATAAGTTAACCGTAAAAACGAAATGAAAAATTTATTTATATCTATTGCGATCCGATGACAACAACATTGATATAGTAATATTTATTGGTATTGTCATATTAAACTGAATTAAAAGAAATAGGCTAATGGGTTTTGTTTTTAAGGGTGGTAAAATAATATATTATTGAATATAAACGGGGTTAAGCAAAGTAGAAAAATAAATACAATTGCCATAAAACAAGCTTAACCTATACTATTAATAGGAAAAAATAATGATAAAATAACAGGCTGAATCAAAATTATACATGAATTAAATATTTAATAATTTATAAATAAATATATACATTGCTACTTATAATTATTTAAATCAGACATTTTTTTTGCTTTTTTTTTTTGCTATGTAACTTCCTTTGAGTTATTTAAATTATTTAAGCTATTTGTCAAGTGGTATCCACGTCACAAGCATGCAGCTTTTTTGTTTATTATTCCTCGATTTGATGGAAATAAATGTTATATATGATGGTGATTTTACCAAAATTGTGTTACCATTATCTTAATGAAAGCATCCTTATTTGACTTATTTTTAAATATTACCTTACTTTAAATGAATAGTGATTTCCAATACTTTAGATGTTTATACATTTTCCGTATTTACATATTCTTATATTGTATTAAAATAAGTTGTTTTAAATAAATTGAAAACAAAACGTACAATGAAGTACAATAATCAGTATTACTAAAAGCAAATCTATTCGTTTTTCAAAGCCAATCTCTCGAAAATATAAAACAAAATATTTGAAGGAAACCTCGAAAATAATTAATGAGATACAATAGAGCTCACAACGATTCTAACGTAGCAACAATACACAAACGAAATCAAAGTACAAATTGTGTAAACGTCACTCAATGATTTGACAAGCCCTACACCCCACTCCCCACAAACCAACACCAAAGTAATATATAAAATGATGTCTCAATAAAGCATGTCTCAACGAATGTAGTCCTGTTACAGGACTACATTCGTTGATAGCTATGCTACACGATGTATTTATTAAGTCCTTTATTCGAACACTGTATTTACCTTTCTTTGATGATTCATATGTTATATACACACACACACACACACACACACACACACACATATATATATATATATATATATAAAATAGATAAATAGATGCTAACAATCAAATTGAAGAGAAAAAAACAATAAGATAAGCATAGTTACAGTTAGGAAATGGAATTTATAATTTCACTTCGCAGTTTCCATGCTCTTTTTCACTGTTAATTCTGAAGAGTTATTGTAAATCCCCCTGTGGGGTTATTATAGTCCCCAAATGTGTAGTTTTTATTTATTTATTTTTTAATTTATTTTTTTTGGAGTTATCTTAACTCCTTTCGTGGTAAAGTAACTACTTAGGAGAGTATACCTTAAGTTTACTAACATTTCACTGCAAATTTATACAAGGTTATAATTTTTGGAGTAATTTTTACTCCAGTATTTGGGTTGCTGGAGTTCAATTAACTTCATGTTTAGAGTAAAACAAACAGAGTTAAAAAAAAAAAACCCGATCCACAGAAAGTGAAATTGATCCTATCGCAAAACAATATGGGAGAGCTAATGTTATTCAAGAAACAAATTACTGTGTCGCCGTTTTCTGTGTTTCGATGGTGAACAAAAATGAAGATTCTAATTGGATTTTTTTTTTTTTTTTTTTTTATTGAATTCTGTTTGAAGGTATGTACAAAATAACTTATATTATTCTAAATATTCACGTTAATTAATTTTACTCTGATTTAGGACTAGATTCTGTGTAGAAAGAGGAATGACCTAGGCCCTATACCTTGTAATACCGTACACCTAGTAGTGGCCTGCCCAGAGAATTTCCTATAGGCCTATCCGCCGCACAAAATTTGTCCTATGGCCTAGGCCTAGAAGAAATTCGTCGCGACGGATTTTGGCCGCTTAAATGTGTCCGTGGGACCGATTTTAGCCGCTAAAATCATTCCTCCTTGGATAATATTGGTCCGGCTAGGACTAGTTTTGGTTTAGCCTAATTCGTCCCGCCTGCGCCTGCTACAGTGCTACATTATACGAGTTTGGTCTCAACCAATCACAGCACAGTGAGTGCTTACTTATCGGTCCGAAAATCCGAGAAAATATTTTTGTGGGAAAATTGAAATTGAAGGCCAATCAAATAAAGACGATGTCTTAAGTCCAATCTGAAGCCTATTTCGTATACACAACCTATTATAAGATGTACCGTTTCACAGTTGACTTTATTTCGTAGGAAAGAGTCTGAAACATGTTAGTATAGTAATAGACGGAAATATAAAAGGCTGTGATAACTTCAATTTTACTGTCTTTTTTACAGTCACTTGATGTAAATTTTAATGGGTCTGACGGATTGAAAACAATATTTGTTATTGAACCCTCACCAAAGCGAATATTTCATTACCTGCCCACATTTGAATGGTATTTTGTAGCCACAAATATCTGTACATACACAAACATATATATATTTATAAAATTAATATATATATATATATATATATATATATATTATATATATATGTATATATGTATGTATGAATAGCCACTAACACTGTTAAATTACTGTGTCTATTTCGTGAATACTTACCTAATTGCCATTGTTCCCAAAACGGAACACCCCTTAGAAAAAAAAATGAAACAGTCCGACCAAGGGCGCCACGTACGAACCGTCTCCATAACAATCGTCCTCATTCCCTTTTCGACGTTTGTTGAAGGAGTAACTTTTTTAACCTAGTAAGTACTTACCACGTGTTCGCTGCTGCGAGAAAGATTTTGGAATTCTGGACTTTATTTTATTTATTTTTTTTTTATTTTTCTGCCATGGATTTTCTTTTCAAGAAGTTGTTCGATTCTGGACTGTACTGCCTTAGATTTTATTTTCCAGAAGTTGTTATCCTTTTAGTAGCTGATGGTCTCTTCGTTACTTAATGTCCGCGCGCAAGTCCTTGTGTTCGGCGTGTGCGGGTTGTGGGTCTCCATCCGGACCTTGTTCTTCGCTTGAATTCGCAAGCGAAATCTAAGCCGGTTGCCGTGCCGCTTTTTTTAGCAGTTCATTCAGGCGCCGCCCATTCCTCGCGCTGCCAAGGGCCCAGATAGCAAGATAACGTTAAAACAACGTTGACTTTTGGTTGCAAAGTTTGATTTATGGTTACCGTTACTTTTAAAACGTTTAAATAACGTTGAAATGCAAACGTATACATAACGTTAAATGAACGTTGATTTTACGTTCGTCAAACAACGATTGGTATGCAAACGTATATGTAACGTTGACTTAATGTTTGCAAGGTAATGGTTATAATGTAACCGTACATTTAGCGTTGAAAGTAGGTTTGCATACCGACAGTTATCAATTGTACGTACATTTAATCTTAAATAAACGTTAACACACGGCTTGCGAAACAATGGTTAGAAATCAAAAGTATATGTAACGTTGATTCAAAGTTTTGTACGGTAATGGTTAAAATGTTAGCGTAAATCTAACATTTGAAGTAGGATTGCATGCTAATAATTACCATGTAAACGTACAAAAAAACCTTGGATAAATTTAACGTATGGTTCGTGAAATAACCTTTATAATAGAAAGATATATTTAACGTTAGAAATAGGCTCATGTGATGGTGGTTGAAATGTAAACCCACGTGTAACCTAAGATGAATGTTAGCACACGGTTCGAAAAACAACGGTTAGAATGCAAAGGTATATGTAAGGTTGATTTAACGTTTTGTAATGTAATGGTTAAAATGTAAACGTAAGTCTAACATTATCAGTACGTTTACATGCTAATAATCAAATTGTAAACGTATAAAAAAAAACTTGGATAAACGTTAATGCATGGTTAGCGAAATAACGTTCATAATAGAAAAGTATATGTAACGTTAGAAATAGGCTCATGTGATAATGGTTGAAATATAAACGCACGTCATGTAACCTGAAATAAATCTTAACACATGGTTTGCTAAACATTAGTTGAGAATGCAAACGTATACGTAACATTGACTTAACGTTTGCAAGATAATAGTTAAAATATAAATGTACATTTAACGTTGGAAGTAGGTTTTGCAAACTAACGGTTATTATGTTAACGTATATGTAAACTTAAATACAGGTTAACACATGGTTTGCGAAATAACGGTTTAAATGCAAATGTGTATATAACGTTGTCCCGTTTCTTTTTTATAAATAATATTTAACAGGTAAACGTACAATAAAACATGGAAATAGGTTCGCATACTAACGTTTATTATGTGCACGTAATTAGTTTAAATATAAATAACGTTAACACATAGTTAGCGATAACAATTATAAGTCAAATGTATTTGTAACGTTGTCTTAACGTGTGCAAGGTAATGGTTAAAATGTAAATGTACTTTTAACGTTAACAGTAGGTTCACATACTAACAATTTTCATGTGAACGTACATATAATCTGAAATAAAAGGTAACACATTGTTCGCGAAACTACGATTAGAATTATATGTAACGTTCATTCAACGTTTTGTAAGGTAATTGATAACATTTCAACGTAAATATAACATTGTGAGTAGGTTTGCATACTAATAATTACAATGTAAACGTATAGAAAACGTTGGATAAAAGTTACCCCAGGGTTCGCAAAATAACATTTAGGATGAAAAAATATGTAATGTAGTGGTTAAAAGTAAACACACATGTAACCTCAAATAAACGTTAACACATGTTTTGCAAACACTGGTTAAGAATGTAAACGTATACGTAACGTTTGCAAGATAATAGTTGAAATATAAATATACATTTAACGTTTAAGTTAGGTTTTGCAAACCTATGGTTATTATGTTAACGTATATGCAAACTAAAGTATACACACACTTTATTTGCTAAATAAGGGTTAGAATGTAAACGTGTAACGTAGATTCAGCGTTTTATACGGTAAGGGTTAAAATGTAAACTTACATTAAACAGTGGCTGTGGGTTAGCATATTAACAGTTATCATGTACTTGTAAGTTTAACCATAAATAACGTTAACACATAGTTCGCGAAATAACAATAATTCAAACGTATTTGTAACTTTGAATTAACGTGTACAATGTAATGGTTAAAATGTAAACGTATATTTAATGTTAAAAGTTTTTGCATAAAACCGTTATGTGAGCGTTTGTAAAATCCTAAATAAACGTTAATATATGGTCCACGAAATAACGGTTAGAATGCAAAAGTATATGTAAAATTGATTCAACATTTAGTAAGGTAGTGCTTAAAACGTACACGTAAATCTAATATAAGTAGGTTTGCATGCTAATAATTACGTATAGATAACCTTAATAAACGTTAACGAATTGTTCGCCAAATGTTTAGAATGGAAACGTCTAAGTAACGTTGAAACAGGCTCGTGTGGTTAAAAAGTAAACGCACATGTAACCTCAAATAAACGTTATACATGATTTGCCAATCACTGACTAAGAATGCAAACGTATACGTAATGTTGAATTAAGATAATAGTTAAAATATATGTACATTTAACTTTAGAAGTAGGTTTTGCAAACTAACGGTTGTTAACGTAGGCCTAATATGTAAACTTAAATATAAGTTAACATACATCGATTCACAAGCAATTAGGACACTATGCAAACGTGTATGTAAACGTTGACTCAAGGTTTATTAAGGATGGTTGAAATGTAAACGTACTACGTACATTTTCTAACAGTGGAAGTAGGTTCGTTATCGCACGTGCACGTAAGTGCAATAATAAATAATCGTTACACCAATAGTTCGCGAAATAAAAGTTATAATTCAGAAGCTGTATTTGACGTTGACTCAACCTTTGTAAGTTTATGTCGATTAAAATGTAAAAGTAGATTAGAAGTAGCTGGTTCGCATGATGATGCTTACCATGTAATCGAATAGGAAGCCTTGGATAAACGTTACGCATGGTTCGCAAAACAGCACAACAAGGATAGCGCGATGTCAAAAAGTTTAAATACCAGACTCTTGCCAATTAAGCCAACCAATCACAATTCAGTATAGTAAATGCCGCCAACCACCAAACATTTTGCTCGCGATTCACACGCCCCACCAGATGCATGCACTCAATTTACTACCATGCTAGGACTGTCAAATGATCAAATTGTTGTGCGCTCTGAAATTATCATCGTAAATCATCACACATTCAAGTCATCTTGAGAGCGAATTACGTAAGAAAGCCACTATTTATCAAAATATTATTTTTAGATTTAACAAATATATAGGATATTTTGGCACTTTTCTAATCTAATCCTTCTCTAGGTAGGACTAGGCTAGCGTAGACCATAGCCTGTATGCAGTGGCGGCTCTAGGACATATTTTCTGGGGGACTAAGTTGTCCGACAGGGGGACTTGAGCTCGTAGGCTCGAGCTGGGAGAAGGGTTTGAGAGGGGCTTCCCCCATTAGACCGGGAGCCCAGGGGTGTCAGCATAGCTGGAAAGTTAACCAATTTCTGTGTATATAGTAATGTTCTATGTGTCTGTCTAGGAGAATGGGCATCTGCCGGTCCCATTGTGGTGGGTGTGGTCAGGAGGGGCATAAAAAGGGCCCCAAAAATTGAGCTAGATCAACTTGTGAATTAACCCAATGAAACCTATCAGAATATATTCGGC